>NC_030682.2:110671303-110858556 GCF_000004195.4 Xenopus tropicalis
TGCAATCCAATAGTTTTTTCAACCGTATTTTCCCCTTATCTATATATTGTACTGGTTCCATGCCCTTAATAAAAATTTTCTCATGTTGATCTGAAGCAGGTCCAGTAGAATCAATAGTTGTTGGTCCATGCCAAAACACATCAATAATAAACCTCTATTGGAAAAAAAACCCTTAATTTCCCACTGGTTTCTTTGTACTTTTCATTAATTTTAAAGAAGATTGAAAGTCATTTTGGTATTTTACTGCCAATAGATTTGCCGCATTAGTGCCACCTAGAACGCTATATTTACTCTGCAGAAAGCTTTACCATACCTGAGTAATTAGCCCTAGAAGCTTTCTCTGTTTGTTTAAGATAGCAGCTGCCATTTTATCTTGGTTTTCATAGCTTCCTGCTTGCAGTTCTGGCTGTTGGTAGCTTAGATTACACATTCCTAAGGGTGGGGATTACACATTCCTGGCCCAGGGAATGAAGGTTTTTTCTGAAAGAGGAAGTCAGATACCAAAGAACATGTTTCTAAAAAAGGAGACAAGAAATCCTGTATTTCTTTTGATAGAGGACTCAGTGCAGCATTACTGTGAGTGCTTATGGCTGTATTTAAATAGACCTTTCTGATAAAGCTTACTTAGTTTTTACCTTTCTTTCTCCTTTAATACAATAAAACTGTACCCTATCTGTATGTATGTATGTATGTATGTATGTATCTATCTATCTATCTATCTATCTATCTATCTATCTATTTATCTATCAATCATTATTGTTACATATCATAAGGGGAAATGTGTATAAAACTTACATTTTGAGTTGAAGGCCCAGTTTGGTCCAATATGGCCGCATATAAAGGATATTAGATATGCTGTAGCTATATAATAACCACAATTAAAGGCTATCCTCTCAACATGCATCCAGGTACTGTAGATAATAAGGGGATTCAATAATATATTAAGGATTCTCTCATGAAATTTAAGAGGATTAAGAGGTCACTTGTTTCAATTATTTAAAATGCCATCAATACAAGATTGTTTGCCTTCAGGGCATCTTCTTAGAGAAAACATTCTTTATGTCATTCTGGGATAGTATGCGGCTATCATTCTCCTTATTCAACATACTTGAGATGGGTTTCAGTTTTAATTAGGAAGCAGGTTCCCTTTTAGGCATTGCATTATTGTCTTCGATGCATTATTAATAGAGTGGATACAGTGCTTATTAACATTTATATTCCTTCTTCATTCCACTCAGGACTGATAACTGAGTATAAGGTGCATGCCATTAAATATTCAGATATATCTATTATTTGTATTGGTGGTTTTAGAACAATTTAGGCAAGACACAGCTTAAGAAATATTGTTTTTAAATATCATATTGGTGCATTTTTTCTCTTGGTGGAATTGTTCTGAAGCATGCCTTTAAGGCAAACCTTCTGGGTATATTTAATATTAACAAGAGATAAATACAAAATAACCTGGGAAAAGATGAATCAGCTGATACTGAGAGGTAAGTAATTATTAAGGAGTACACATAGATGGCTGTAAGATTTTAATGTGTAGGCAATCATTCTAATTACAAAGGCTTTGTTTTTCCTGTGTTAGTGAGGAAGACAGTATGTGTTTTCTATTTTTTTTGCATTTTATTGAGAAATGGCCTTTGCTGTATTAATAACCAAACACATTTAGCAGTGACTGGTCCAGGAAGTCACTGCAAAGCAATATATTTATCCCCCTGGGAGCTTTAGCTGGTTATGATCTGTGTTAAGGATTATTTTGAATTTTGCAGGATCGATTTCATAGACCTTTGAAAGCGCTGAACCTATCTATGGAACCTAATATTTTTTCTGGTTATACTGCAGAGCTGTAATGGTAAAATGGTGATCGCCAGCAGATCTTCAGCAGCTGACCAACAGATCACAAAGAGCTTATGAATCAAACCTCGTGCATGCCTAAGCAGCCAGTATGTGTTGCCTTTTTAATGACCATTTTTTTGAAAGAAATGTTCAGGGAAAACATCGGCCTTGGCCTCACTAACTTGACACATACTGTACTAACTAGAGGGCAAAAAGCATTGACAGTATAGTTAATGTTATAATGGGTATTATGTTGCACTGTGCTGCACATCAAGGCATTGTTAAAATGTACTTTTTTTTGGAGCACATCATAAAATAGTGCATGAATACTAGAGGACTTTAAGCTAATCATTTCTATTTATCAATGCAATTTTTCCATTCAAGGTTTTCCATCATGGATTTGACTGATTCATCCATAAAACGAGGAGCAGAACTGAGAGTGTGTGATTGAAAAGCGGCAATAGAATACTGAATTAAAGTGCAACAAAGGATTAAGGTAGAAACACTGTTTTTTTTTTTTTAACCATAGCAATATCAACTTTATTTTCTTGTGCAATGTGATTAATTTTCCAAGCCATGGTAACAGCATAAAAGCAATAGTAGTAGACTTTGATTAAGTTCAGTAACAGTCTGTGTGTCTCTGCTGTAAAGCTACTGTACTTTCTTGTCAGCTATGAAATGAAACCTGACATTCTCTTTATGTTATAGCAGCGGCTATGTGTTCCTTTACATGTTTATGATGAAATGATACCAGAAAAGAGTAGGGGGACAGGGGTCTGTAATATATACCCTGGGGCTCCAGTTACTTGATACACACTTACTATAGTGACAGTTGGAATTATGGTTCCCTGCATAGCTACTGCTGCCACTAAACCTCTATGGCAAGGTTTTGTAATGTACTACCTCAATGATATACAAGTGTTTTAAGGAGATCAAGAGTGGAGCTGTAAAAGCAGTCTAATTAATATAATAATTTTATAGACTTACCTAATTAAATTTCTGAGTTTAACTTTGCTATCTGAATTTTAGAGTTTGCAGAATGTACCAAAGTAATAGCAAGAATGAATAATCAAATATGAACATTTTTCCTACAGCCCCTGGTGAATTTCTTAAGGTTAAAGATAAAATCCATCGGAGAAAAAGGAAATCGGTTGCTCTGCTATTATAAAGAATAGATTGATAACCTTTTCTTCAGTGGTTTCTGACATATATTATAAAAGCAACAATAAAGATGTTTTTTTCCTCTGTGCCTTAATAGTACAGGGCTTGCTCATATTTTAAATATAATTATATTTTCTCTTGGTTAACAAAATGGTTGAGGTCTGTTGAAATAAATTTAAGAAGAAATCTTTATAGATGGAAACCATGTTTTTTTTCTGCAATTTTTTCCTTTGGTTTTCTGTTCCTTAGTGAGAAGTGGGTCACTGAACAAAGAAGTCTCTGGGAATGGTGCCTCATTTTAACGAATTTGAATCAATATGATCAGCATTGGTACTCAATCTTTATTCCAACAGTCTTGTGCATCTTACTGTAACAAACAATTGCTCTTTTATACATACAAACTGAGCAGGCTTTAACCATTTAAGTTGCAGACACAGCAGCAAATACCACCATACATCTCCTAATAACTCATTTCTATAGAAAAACATTGAATGGGGGGATGTAGCATCTACAGAGCAAGAGTTACGTCAAAAATATATATTTATTTAGGGTCTGCACAGTGAACCATATTTGTCTGGGGCCCCACTGACTTCCTTAGAGCAGCAGTGCAGCATATCCTGATATCCTACACGAACACTAGAGGAGTAGTATCATTAATTATGTTTATCAATGCAGTTGATGTTTTCATAGGGTTTCTTTTATGGGTATGACTTGATCCATAAAAACAGTAAGTAGTAGAATTGAGTGGAGTCGTTGACTCCAGGGGGAATAGAATATTGAACTAAAGTGCCGCAAAGGAAAAGGCTAGAAATGGTGTAAATGCATGCCTAAATGGAGGTCCCTCCTGGTAGATGCCCATTTATTTCTTTATATATTCACAGCACAGTGTTATACAATGCACCTCCCTTCCACTCCACCTCCCCATTTCAATCTAACAAGGGCATATTGCCCAGCAAGGATTGTAAAGTTACATACTTTTCCAGGGAGCTTCACTTGTCAGACAATCTGAGGGTTTAGTTGTGAGCCAAAGGCAAAACTGACTTACTAACGTAAGTAGTGTTTTTAGCTAAATCCAGATCCAGGGAAACAAATAATGAGTGCTTCTTTCATATCTATGCAATATCATGCACATATCAATATATTTAATTAAATAATAGGGGGCACCATTTTGAAGCTCTCCATTTGCCGAATGAATGGCTTGTTGAGGCTTTTCTAAATTCTATTTGTTTAATACAGTGAGCCATTTACCCATGTCTATAATATTTTTTTTGTTCCGGATTTCCTGGTGGAGTCCATGGGGACATTTGGATATTAAATCAGTGATATTTTTGGCACAATGCAATTCAGTTCATTGCCTGTGAAGATAATAGCTGTTACAGCCAATAGATTTCGAACCAGAGAAGGATATTAAAAGCATTTCACTGCATTAACTGATTGAGTGTGCTATTAATTTATTAGAATGTTTGCTGTTTAGATGTTAAAGCATTTTGCTAATGTTCTTATAATTCATTTATTGCACCCCGATGTATTTCAAACAACTTGCCTAAGTAGATAAAATGAAAGCAAAACCCATTATACTTTATTATAGAATGCATATGGTTATTTAATACATCTTGTTCTCATTTTAACTCTCCTTTCTTGGCCTTGTTTGTCCTTCATCCAACTACTGTTTATATAACATTCCAAAAGCAATAATACACTTACTGCATTCAGAAACAAATGTGTATTGATACTGTGGGAATTGAAATACATTAGCAAAAATTCTGTTTATAAACAATGTTAATTAACCTTATTGTAAAAATATTATTATTTGAAGTCAACAGTACCAAAACCAAAGCAGGCACTCTGCTGCAAAACTCAGGTTATGTTATTCTCACATTTCAAGTGCCTAGGTTCTGTTATTCATTTGATGAGAACAGTGTACATATTATTGTAAAAAAAACATTTTAACCAAGGTTAACTTTCTTTCTTCTCCTCTCCTAAACCTTGGTACGCTTTCCAAACAGCAGGGTGTATATGGTTTGCTACTAGACTTGCCACCTTTTTTTTGAGGCAGAATACTGGATTTTGGGTCCAGGGTGGGTGGTTATGTAACTTGGAGCTCTGTGCACATAATTGAGTGGGAAAATGGGCGGATGTGGTCGGGAAATGGGTGGTTGGGGCAGGGAAATGGGCAGAACAAAGGCAGGCCTGTCCTTATAAGGTGTAACCAGGCAGCAGATCAGGGAAGGGAAAAGGAGGGATTTATAAGATACATAGCAGGTAAACTTGTAATACTGGCCCCATCCCTATCTGAGAGAAGGCTCATGTAACCCTATCCACACTGCTTCTGGCACTTTTGACAGTGTTACACTGTGCTTACCTGATGGCACGGGACAAACCTGAATCACTCCACTGTGGTATTGGGAGAGACTGGGTACCTGGTACTTGTTAGCACAGTGCCTGCACCTTGTGGGATCCAGGAGTTGGTACAGTGGTACAGGTATGGGTCTAGGTATCCATAAACCCTTTATCCATTGTTGGAAGACCCTGTTCAAGAGTCATTGTAAGCAAATAATTCTAATTTTTAAAAGTAATGAAAAAGTAACATGTACTTCATGGTAACGAAGTTGCACAAATCCATATTGGTGGCGAAACAATCCTATTGGATTTATTTAATGTTTAAATGATTTTTAGTAGACAGTTAAGGTATTGAAAACCAAACTAAATACCAAAGTCTTCTGCATTCCAGATAATAGATTTATTCCTTTATACCTCCAAGAAATGCAAGCATGCTGGGTGCCACTGCCAGCCTATAAACAATATGACCAGAGGAAAATAGTTAGTGCCACCATATTGGTTTATCTTAAAGGACATGCAAACCCCCCCCCCCCACAACAAATGTAATCAGTGAACAGTCTCTTTGAAATATTTAAATAACTGCCACTCTGGTTGTTAGAAGTTTAATAGTAAGGCTGCTGCATCCCCTTAATCACTTAGGATTCCTTCCCCTCCTGTAACCCACTCGGCACCCTCCCTTAGGAACTGACTTTGGCTCTTGGCTAACTGAGCATGCTCAGTTTTTCTCAACTCAGGTTGACGTGAAACATTTTATGCACATTTTTCAACAAATTTTTCACCAAAGCAAAATGGGACAGATTCGCTCATCACTAATTTTCACCTAACCAATCCAAGCAGGACTTTTTATCAATGTACGTTCTGCCTGTGTAAGCCTGCATTCTTCATTGCATGAACTTTACAGAGCACATGTGTTGTTTGCAGATGTAAATGTCACTGAAGATGTGTGAGAGGGCCACCAGGTGAAAACTGCTACTTGTTTTAGGAAAATGTGATGGTGCTGGTGAACAGAGGGGATATATGCAGTACAAATGATGTAGTTTGGGTGGGGAAGATGTGCCCAACTCATATACATAGTAGGAAAATGTAGGGTTTACATGTCCTTTAACACAGTATGGTGCCACTTTTATTATTATTAACATTTATTTATAAAGCGCCAACATATTCCGCAGCGCTGTACAATAAGTGGGTTTCATACATTGGACATACAGAGTAACATATAAAGCAATCAATAAACGATACAAGAGGTGAAGAGAGCCCTGCCCAAAAGAGCTTACAATCTACAAGGAGAAAGGGTTGAGACACAAGGTGTGGGAGTGGGCATGACCAGAGTTGTGAGAAGTGTGGCACAGGGTATTGCTAAACTAGATTAGGGTAAGCTTCTCTGAATAAATCTCTTGAAGGCAGAGAGATTGGGAGAAAGTCTGACAGTTTGTTGGAGCGAATTCCAGAGAAGGGGGGCAGCCCTTGCAAAGTCTTGAATGCGAGCGTGTGAGGAGGGAATGAGAGAGGAGTTGAGGAGCAGGTCAGTAGAGGAGCGTAACTTATTATTATAAACTTGTAACTATGCTGTTAAACTCCTATTAAGAAACCATGGGTCCAGGGAATGTGCATCTATCGATGCCCTTTTTTTGTTTAAGCATATATGGTTGGGGCAGTCGCACTTCCATGTTACTCTACTTTAAGGGGCTTATTTATTAATTTTCGAGTTTGTGAATTCGAGTTTGTTTTTCTATAATGAATCCACATAGACTCCATTTTAATTAAATATTTCTTATTTTTAAAAATGAGTTCCTTTTTCTCTGTAATAATAAAATAGTGCCTTTTACTTGAGCCCAACTAAGATATAATTAATCACTTTTTCAGCAACTCAGTCCCATTGGATTTAATTAATGTTTCAATTATTTTAAGTAGTCAAACTATCCAAATTACAGAAAGACCCCTTATCCAAAATACCCCAGGTCCCGAGCAGTCTGTATTAGTAGTATTAGTAAGTGTGTGTTTTATTTTGTAAAAATCTCAATCAGCATTAACAAGTGGCGACAAATATATATAGATATATAAATATGCATATTCCTTTTTTCAGACATTGTTATGTGCGTAATACATAATATATCATATCCTATTGGCAGCTTGCTATAATCACCAAAGCAGTGTTTTTGAAGCTCATGGTTCAATTTACCATATTTTATTTATGGAATATCTTAGGCAGCCGAAACAGTAGCTCTCGTTAAAATATAAGTAGCATAAATGATGTTTCAGCTGCAGGAAATGCAGTCAGGCTTGAATTAGACACTCTATTCCCAAAAGAATGAGTGACTGAATGACAATAGATAATCTATATTCAAGGAAGCTCTACTGATCTATGTCCTCAACCCGTGGCTTCAATTTCCCTTGAAACATGGATCAAGCAACGCATCTAGAACACATTCTTTGCTGTCAAGCATTTCACTTTTCATAGAGTTTCATGACAGTCTTGAGCCATCCATAATGCAACAATGGCTTGTTTCAACTTTTAAAGTTTATGGATTTATTGTTGAAAGAAAGGAATCTAAATATAACTTTTAATGTTCCCAACTCTTCTTGACTATATACATGTATTAACAAGAAAGTTTTGAATTAACAAGGGCGACAAGATGTGCAAAAATATGCGCTTCTTATTTAAAACATCCTCAACTTGTTATTTTGAAAGTTGTGCAACAAGCTACACACATAATCTCAGTGGTTATTTACATAAAGTAATAAAGTTTTTATTTTGTGGGCCTGTCAATGACATAAAAATATAGTATGGAAAATCTGTATTCTGTAGGTTTTCTCCTGGATAGAGAAGCTTTTCCTTGAGCGTTGGGGTTTCTCAAGAACAAATATTGTTTTACAGTATCAAGTAAGGGCACTGGCTTATATGTTAGTACACCGGTTGTGTGGGCAGTATTTACAGGGTAATGTAACAATAAAAAACACAAAGCTTACCCATTTCTAGTAACCCATAGAAACCAGTCATACAATATGTTTGTTTTTACATACAGACAAGTAAATTCTACCTGTTGATTGGCTGCTGTGAGTTTCTAGACCAAAAGCATCCGTGCCTTATGGTAAACTATTAGAATGCCAACAATGGCAAGGATTATGGGTGCATATTTGCTTAAAAAGTAAAATAGTCCTGTAATAAAACATTTTTATTTAGGAATTATTTCTGAAATGTGATATCAGATACTGTACAGAGGTGGATGTTATGGCAAATTCCATGAAGTTACTTTGTTTGCATGGGCCAGATTGCTGCTATAGTTTAACAACCGATTAGAAATGCTGAGTGTGGACCCTTTTCTTTTTGTGTTTGTAAGAGAATGCTTGTGGGGCACATTATTTTATATGAAGGCTAATCAGAAATCATTAGGATTCATTTGTCTCCTTAAGTTGCTGCACGCTCAGGAACTCTCTCCTACATTTAAAACAAAAAATTACAAAAAAAAAACATTTCCACATTCCAATTCCATAATTATAACTGTACATTTCATTATTTAGAAGCAGGTCTGTTTTAATAAATGGGCAAAAGTGGCATCTGCCCAGGGTCCACCAGGATAGAGGGCCCACTAGCACACATCTCATCAGGGATAACTTTTGGCAGAAACATCCTACAGAAAAGGCAGACCCCTTATTTTAATTAACTAGAAGTGTGGTTATTTTGATTTATTTGCCTTTTTTGCTTGTGGCATCACCATTTTGTAATTTTTCTGCTCCCAGGGCTATTGGTCCAAGAAGGCACACTTGGGGATCATGTCTACTTTAGTGAGTGCAGACCATTTCCTTACTACTAACCTATATTAGTTATTCTATCAAAAGTTCCAAGGGGTAGTGGGGCCCACCAATAAAATGTTGCCCAGAGCCCTCTTTAGACTGAGTGGAGCACATCTTGTGCACTTCACTGGGAGGGGAAATGCTATTCTGAAATTGCAATCTATTAATAAGGTTATAGTAAGTAAAAATGTGTTCAGTTAATTAAATGAAGAAGTATACATAATTTTTGTTTTTTCTTGGACAAAATTTGGCAAAGACTGCCATGGAAAGTTATTTCATTTGTGGGAGGAGCATAGAAAGTAGCAAATAAAGTCTATGGATAAGGGTAAAAGAGAGGGGTTTATTTTCTTTTAGAGCTCATTATCTCTATTAAAACAAACTCATCCCATCCCAGAATGTTAGACTTTTATTCTAGATAAAGACCTACTGTAGATTCATGCAGTTATTCAGTAGAGGGTTTAAGTGGAGGATAATGTAGTGGTCCTAGAGCATAAACTGTGAGTACAGCAGCCACTGATTTTGCTTTTTTCTGACAGCAACATCGGGTCAGTCATTATATAGTGTAATATTTACCCCCCAAGTATTTTTTAAAAAATTTAAGAAGTTACAATACCGAATAACAAAATAGTCATTAATGAACAGAATGTAGCATGCAAACTTCAATTTTCAGATGCAAATCTCGTTTTTTCTTTATCTACAATGCAATGGTTTTGTACAGAATTCCACTGTACTTATGGCCACCGTCAGTTGCACTGCTGCAGTTGTGCCCAATGGGTCAAACCTAATGCCTTTGCACATTTGCGTGTTTGCAAATCAAATGAAAGTTGCGGATTCAGATTAGGAATTGCACCACTTCTGTCACAGCATTATATTGGCATGCGATTGTTTTGGCACAAGTCTGCTGCTTCTATTGATGCAACCTGCTTTAGGTACCCTCTAATTACCCCAGTGTTCAAGGTGGTGGTAGCTCCAGTGTTCTCCAGCATCAATGGATGCATGTGTACCTGATTTAGTAAAAGGCAGAACAGATGCAATAATGCTTAGACCAACTAGATGGCAATCAAATGGGAGAGTTTGGAAGCAAGTACTTCTATGGAGTACCTTTAAGTGCAACATTTGTGTTCATTTTAGCATGGCCTCACCTACGGTTACATTTGCGCTTAACCCTTTTAGTTTACTTAGGAAAACTATATATTTTTATACTATTTGTTTCAAGACAACCTAAACATACACAATCTGGCTAAATTTTTGTGATTTTGTAATTACACCTCTATAACAGAATAGATCAAAAACTTTAACAGTACAATACCACATTTTTAAAGCACTACTTCAGAAATAAGCATACTTAAAACTGTAAGGCCAAAAAGGATAATAACAGTAAGCTAACCACAGAAAATATGTCCCATAGTATTGGACATATTATTTAAAAAATCACATTACAGCATCTTATCTGCCACATGCCATTAGATACAAAGATAAAATAGCATGCATATGAATGCCAATAGTTTTCTGAATAGTTTGATACCCTATATGCCTATGATTGCAATGGCATGTAGAGATACCAAAATGAAAATATTGCACAAAAATTGTATAGGCAAAACCAAGCAATCAGGGTCTATGAAGATTTTCATTCATCCAGTTTTATTTTTACTGCTTCATCACTCATCTAAGTGGTTTCTTCAGAAGGAATAAAACCAACCAAAGCAATTAAATACATGATGACAGAATGTGATTGTTGCCCAAGGAATATTTATGTAAATATGTATATTTATTCTTATATACACATGTACATGAATATTCCTGGTTATAAAGGTTCTTTCATAAAAGAGATAGTTCAATCAAAAATATAAATTTATTAACAAAAGCTATTGACACATATACAGAAATAAAAAACCTACAAAATAACACTAAATCTAAATACAGTATATAACTGCTATTTAGAAAGATAATTATAAATGTGGATATGTTACATAGAATCCCACTGCCTCCCTTATACTCATCCTTCCATTGAGTCAGGCATCTGTGTCCTCAATCCAGGAACTCCAAGAACACACTACTAATACTTAGCCCATGCTATTAACCTAGAGATTGGTCATAGTTGATGTGCCAAGTTCTGATTGGTCAATGACCATTAAGTTAACTTTAGGGAGTTGGCCATAGATTCCTGAGGCGGGTTGGACAATGGAAGTTTGAAAAATGCAGTTAATGACAAAAGGGGTTGAATTTCCAACCACCCTTGGTCAAAGGGGAGGAGACTTAGCAACTATGTGCTAGATAGGATGTGTTTGAAGCTTGCATCTGTTGTAACCTGATTGTATCTAATATGTACATTGCTGAACATTCTTAAATACACAAGTTACAATGCATATACAGAATACACGCATATTCTATTTACTAGAAATATGACGCACGCAAGTCTCCCTGGGTTAACAGTGATTGTGGTCAAAACCGAACAGCAATGTGGAACTGACAGTGAATCTGAGCACCAAGATCTAATCTGAAACTGCTCTAATACCATTTATTGAGTGATCTTCCATTCTCTTACACAGCATTAGTTCTGCCATACTATATTGGGGATACCCACATGCTTGGATGAAACTTTACAGAACTGCTGTGAGAGATAGGAAGAATACCTTCAATTTAAGTACAAAAGAGAATATCACTCTTTCAAGAAAACGCTGCACTGAGCCCTCTAACACAGGCTTTCTTGTTTCTTGAACATGTTCAGAATCAAACTTCCTGTCTTTTAAGGGCATCTTCAGGTATGGGGCAGAAGTCTGCTCAGTTCTCTCCTCTCTTCCTCTCCCCCTCCCTTCTTCTGCTCCCCCCTCCCGTAAGAATGCATAACAACTCACTGCCCCCTGTGTGATCTGAGCTTCCAACGGCTATAACTGCAGCAGGAAGCTACCAAGACCAAGCTAAAATGACAGCTGCTATTGTAGAGAGCTTCTAGGGCTCTTTACTCAGTTATAGTAAAGCTTTCTGCTGAATAAATATAGCGTTCTAGGTGGCACTAATGTGGCAAATCTATTGGAAGTAAAATGCCAAAATGACTTTCCTTCTCCTTTAAATGAGGATGAATCCTGAAAAATATGGGTTACTTTACATGTCTGACACTCAATTCAAATAAGTTACAAAACAGGGGGATATGTAATGTAAGGTTCAAGTGCGTTTCAGCAGGTATTATTTCCTGGTTCAAAAGCAAACATCTTATTGGTTGCTATTGATTACTCCACCTTGCCAATCCTTGTACATTTTATTACATATGAGGATACATACATTACATATCCCCCCGTTTTGTAACTTATTTGAATTTAGACAAAGCATATTAGTCTCTCTTCTTGGTTATTTATCTAAGGGCAGGCACTGTAAAATTAAATGGAATAAAACATTTATAGAGGATTGTGATTGCTCTAAGATTTCTCTGTTTCACTGCAGGAAGAAATATTGAACTTAGTTTTCATGTGTCCTTTATATGAGAAAGACTATTTCAGTTATCAGTTAAAAAGTGGCACCTCATACTCATCTCGTCTGTGTCAGAGAGCAGATATAGTTTTTCTTTACCTCAGTTAAACCAACACAATGAATATACATTTAAATCTAAATACAGAC
Organism: Xenopus tropicalis; assembly: GCF_000004195.4. NCBI lineage: Eukaryota > Metazoa > Chordata > Amphibia > Anura > Pipidae > Xenopus > Xenopus tropicalis. The sequence goes on from NC_030682.2 coordinate 110,684,048, forward strand.
CATTTTGTTATTTGATTTTGCAGCAAATAGATATTATTTAGATATGCATATTGCTCATGTCTTCACACAGCATAGAAATTGGTTTCAAGGGTTTTGTCAGATAGAATCATCTTTGGCTCATTTGGTTCCCTGCTGCAAGTTTGTATCTCATGAGATTGCCCAAGAAGGTGCCTGGAGGTTCCCAAGTTTGGTTTGAAACACTTTTTATTCATTGGTTACACAGTTGACTGCAATAATGCAAAACCTGTTGAAGCGCTATCTTATGTAATTTAAATTATATTCCTGCGCAATTGTTATTCTAGATGTTTAACAAAACATATTAAATATATAGTAACCGTTAATTTCGGATCAACTGTTCATTACCATCAGCTCTCAGTGTATCCCTGACCATCAGTGATAGACATTAGAATAAAAACAATCCTCTCACTACTCTTGATTATTGTGCCTCTCTGTTTCTAAGAATGTACGTGTGTCTTAAAGCAACTCACAATCTGGGGTAGATTTATTAATATTCTGAATTAGTGGTTTTAAACGTTAAACTCATTTTCCCTAAAACTATGTATGCCAAGTGATTTATTAAAGCAACCTTAAAAAAAGAACAAACTAAAAAAAAAAGACGTTGAAAAAACGTGAAAAAAATTTAAATTTTTCATATTGTCGCACAAATGAAAGCATCAAAAAACCCTGAAAACCTCTAAAATTATGAAGCAAAGGAAAATCTTCCATTTGGAAAAGGCACACCTGCCAGTGACTTCTACATAACAGTGACAGCTTTAATATGGCATATTTTGTTCTTTCGCATTTGTTGTAATCTTGTTGTATAATAAATTGTTTTTTCCCCGCAACAAAATCTTATTTTTTGTGCAAAATAATTTGAGTTGTAAAAAAAACATGAACTTTTTTAAACGCTCCCCTTTGTATTGTGACTGTTGGCTGGGTTGTGCACGCACCTATTTTGGACGCCAGCCACTCTAAAAATAATCGAAGGGAGGGCTCCAAGTGTAATACCATTATAAAACAACTTTATTTTGCTAATAAAACACTCACAAGATAAAAACAGTTTCAGAATCATCAATGGTTTTTTACGCTTCTTTGACCTTAACATGTTTCATGCCTCACTATCGCTTCCTCAGGAGTAGTGATGGGAAAATCTGTCCCGCTTCGCCGAAATTTCTAAAATTCATTAAAATCAATGGGCATTTTGTGGCAACTTTTTTTTTAACAATACATTGAAGTCTATGAGCATTTTTAACAGAAAAATAAGCACCCATCACTACTCAGGAGCGCTAGTGAGGCACAACACATGTTGAAGTCGAAGGAGTCATAAACCATTGACAGGCATGAAACAGTTTTTTTTATATTGTGAGTGTTTAATTAGTGCAATTAATTTGATTTTTTTTAATGGTAATACTCTTGGAGTGCTCCCACTTTGTTTATTTTTAGATGTTATCCCGTTTTGTGGAGAAGGAAGCTGGATAACCTAATTTTGTGTAGCTGCTCCTTACATTGAAGTATCGGTGGAGTCTTGCAATATAAACCCAGTGTTTGTGCTGCTGGATAGTGATGAGTGACCCTGTCCCATTTCGCTTTGCCTGAAAATTTGTGAAACGACAGAAAAATTTGAGGAAAACACGGGTGTGGCACGATTTTTTTTTACACAACCGCAGTCATTTTGATGCGGGCACGCTTATTTTGCCACAACTGCAACATATTTTGACGCGCAACAAATTTTTTAACAGTGAATTTTCTCAACACAATTCTCCAATAGAAAAATGCGGGAAATTTGCTGCCAATCCATGCCTAGCGAAAAAATTCACTCATCACTACTGGTGGATGCTAACTTTTTTGATCTACATTTACTGATCTAGTAGACCTCTGCCTGTTCCTGACTTCCAAACTTCTGCTGCCTGTCCTCACCTACAGCTATCTGACCATCACTTCCTGAACTGTCATTGGAACTCCTGCCTATTCCTACCTTCACTGTTCACACCTTCAGGGGATCTGTGTTGTAGAATATGAAGGTTTTTCTTGGTTGCTGAATTGAAACTCTACTTACTAAGTGGCACCAAAAGTTCACAATATGGACTTATAATAAAAGCTACAAATAAATAATAAAGTTGCTCATTTCTCTTACAACAAACTGCTGTTGTTTCACTGTATAGCTTCCTCAGGTGCTCTCACAGTTTCCAGCCTTTAGTCTCTCAAGTTCCTAGACAGTAGCCCAAAAACTTACCCAGGCTTTAGTCCCCACTAAGCTCTATTGACAATTCCCAGCCTTCTCCTGTCAGTACAAAACACAAATCTTATTTCTCTTTAAATAAACTAGTTTATTCATAAAATTATGCATGAAAATTATGGCATTATTTACTGATTTTTTTCTTAATAAATATTCATATGGGGTCATTTACAACTGCAAGTGCATTGGGGTTAAGCTGGCTATACATGCACCGATAGTATTGTACCAACCAATAGTCGCAGGAAAGATTGTAATAGTTACGTGTATGGCCACCTTAAAGGAGAAGGAAAGGTAAAAACTCAGTAAGCTTTATCAGAAAGGTCTATGTAAATACAGCCATAAGCACTCACAGAAACACTGCACTGAGTCCTCTATCAAAAGAAACACAGGATTTCTTGTCTCCTTTTTTGGGAACATGTTCTTTGGTCTCTTTTAGACCTCCTTCAGGTTTGGGGCTTGAGTCTGCTCAGTTCTCTCCTCTCTCCCCCTCCCCCTCCCTTCTCCTGCTCCCCCTCCCATAAGAATGCATAAGAACTCATTCCCCCCTCCCTTAGGAATGTGTGATCTGAGATTCCAACGGCTATAACTGCTGCAGGAAGCTACCAAGACCAAGCTAAAATGGCAGCTGCTATCAGAGGGAGCTTCTAGGGCTCTTTACTCAGGTATAGTAATGCTTTCTGCAGAATAAATATATTGTTCTAGGTGGCACTTATGTGGCAAATCTATTGGCAGTAAAATGCCAAAATGACTTTCCTTCTCCTTTAAGTGCAATTTTGAGCACAATCACCCCAATACAGCATCCTCACCCCCCATGAATCATTCCAGTGTACTTGTGATGTGATGCATCTGACGCATTTGCAACCAATACGTCAAAACTGACAAAGCTGTGGTTGCACCTGCATGCGAATCACTCGCAATTGTGATGAACAGTTTCTAAGTCTGGTTGGTGTCATTTGCGCAGTTTGGCGTGAAAGCAATGTGCGCATATGAGAGCTACATGCATGCTAGTTACTAGGTAACCACCATTACACTGGAAAACAATGCTCCGTGATTCAGAAACATGGTGTTTTTAGTGATTTTTTTTGCATATTGCACCTGTATTCATAAATGAATCCTAATAAGTTTTGTGAAGATGAACTGACCCTTTAATGTACTTGCAACTTCAGCTGTCAAATTTATGGTCTTTTTTTGTGTTTTACTAAAATAAACCTTAACTGTGCTTTTCAGTGATCATTTTCTACTTAATATTTAACAGTGTTTTCTTTCATTTACTTTAGAATCGTGTTATACATGATTAAAAATAATCCGTGATGTACTGATGTTCTTCTAATAATGTCAAACAGATTCTAACTTTGTCTTAGAGAAATTGCTGACCTATATGATTGCAACATCTAATTTAATCACAGCAAGACAAATAGCATCTTGATGTCTATGCTCCATTGCTTTCGGCAGCACAGATCACATATCTAAGACAGCTTTTCAGTGAAGGAAACTGCTGCATTTAAAGTAATTCTAAAGGGAGTGAAATGCAAAAATAATAAATAATAAAAATAATGCCCGGAAGGGAAACGAAACACAATGACAATATGTTTCCATTTTGTTGGTTTAATGAGCTTATTTATCACGTTTTGAGTTTGTGAATTTGAGAGTTTTGTCTAATTTGAATAAACTCGCAATTAAAAAAAAAAATATATATCTATTAATATGGAAAACTCGTTTAAATAAAAAAACTTGAATACCCTGAATATGCAAAAAAAACATGTAAAACTCGAAAAATCTCGAATTGAAAATATATGGTTTGCCTCCCATTGACTTCTACATAGGTTTAAGATGTTTAAGTTTTACATTAGAGTTTTCAGGTTTTTTTGCACTTAATAAATATCAGACATTCGAGTTTTTGAACCGCAGTTTGAATTTTTGTGAGTTTTAGCGCAAGAAAAATTGAATTGGTAAAAAAATGTAAATTTGAATGTTGCTAAATCACCACCTAAATGTGTGGTTCTTGCGTGCCAGGTACCAGTGTAAATGTCGATCCAAATATGCAATGTAAATGCACCCAGGGAGAAGAGGAGATGGCAGGTGCCTCTGGAGGAACTAGGAAGTGGGTGGGGGTAGGGGGGGACTATTGCTTAAAGGGATGCTATTATAATTGTGTTTATTTTTTATGGGTTGAAATTCAGTAATCCACGTCTGGATGCAATGTTGAGCATGTATTGATGCCATTTCTAACTTGAGCCTAGAAACTTGAGGGGAGGGGCAATTTGCCTGTCCAACCTGCTTTAAAGAACAGTGCCCTGGAACTACCACTAGCCTGGATGTGGCAGTATTTCAGGTTTTCCTTCAGGCAGTGATCCCCAAACAGTGGCTCGTGAGCAACATGTTACTCACCACCTACGTTGATGTTGCTCCCAGTGGCCTCAAAGATGGTGCCCATTTTTACATTTATGGTTTGCAGGCATATTTTGGGAGCACAGAGACACAGTTTTACTCCAAGCAGGGCCTGCTGCAAGCTAGCAGTCCACATGGGGCTACCAAATAGCCAACCACAGTCCTTATTTGGCATCCCCAAAGACATTTTTTCATGCTTGTGTGGCTCGCCAACATTTTTTACATCTGATCGAGACCCATGAGCAAAAAAGGTTGGAGATCCCTGCCTTAAGTGCTTGCATAATAAGTGAAACTGATCTGCAAAAAGTCAGATAGATGCTAATGGTATTACTAATGCCACACACAGGAAGTGATTAACATGAATCTATGCTATGGAACCTATAGTACTGGTGTCCACTTTTGTGCATTTTCTCCAGGTTACAGTTGATTGAATGCTGAAAAGATGCTACCTTGTTGGTTGAAAAAAAGCAATTTGTGTCCTAAAATTGCATATCAGTCATTTGTCTCTATTGTTAACAAAAATATAACATATAATAATTATTTATTACTCATTTCATTTTATATAACTTTTTCTTGTAATGGAATTATAATGGCTATGATTTCAGGTAATTCTAGTTTAAAGTGATACTGACACATTCAACATTCATACAATGTGCCCGAAGCCACCCAGCAATACTCTCGATAATAATCTGGAGAGAAAGTGCAGCAGGTGCTGTTCCTTCCTACTAAGAACATACAGTCCATAGACTTTGGCACAACTGAAAACACTACTCCAGCCTATGGAAGGAGCTTGCTGCCCCCAGCACAGTGTGATTGATGTAGCTGTCTCTCTGCTACTAGGGACATCAAGCAGTGTTGGCTGCAGTAAGTACAGCTAGGCGGGGGGGGGGGGGGGGTCGGTTAGGTGGTTTGTAAACAAAAAAATATCCCACCCAATCTTTATGACAACACTGACCTATGGATTTTCATAGGAACATGTCAATATTTCTCAAAAAGAAAGAAACAAGACATGCAGGCCACATTGATGCTGCTGATTTATTGAAGGGAAATGATGGCGAAAGCTACATACATTAAAATCATTTGAAGGAACATAACATTTGGGAGCGCCTAATTTGCTTTGAAAAAGGAAAAAAAAGACACAAATAATGCGCATAGGATAACTGCATTTGTTTCTTTGCTTTATTTATGCGGTAGTAATTGCACTGCACAAATCTCCAATGAAGACAAATGTGTTGTCTTTGGGGAAATCCTTTCCACAACCCTCAGCAGGAGATTAGGTAAAATACTTCCCATCAATTGCAATCGATTTCTTTGCATAACAACACATTTCTGTGCTCACGACGATTTAAGAGTATTAAGTATTTTTCAAAATAAAAGCAATTTTCTCTGAGTGTGAAATATTACATTTAAAAGTCACAGAGAATATTCCACCTTCGAAAATGTTCTGTTGTCACGATGTTTGAGGGAATGTGCTGTCACTGGAATAAACAGGGGGGCTTTTTGGTTGAATCTGCTTTTCTTCAGCTAAATCAATGGACAGAAACAGACAGTTCTTTTTTATAAGTATCAATACTATTAGCATTTTTCAAAATATTATTATTATTAACTCTGTTATAATTACAATTATGAAAGGGGATGTTTTCTGGCAGACTCTATATTATAGTTGAGTAATTCTTCCAGTATTAGAACAACATGTTGTTGTTTATGTGGAACATCATAAGGGTCATTTATAAAGGCAACTGTTATGTGCAACTCCAATTTCTGACTCAAACCATGTTTTTTACACAAAATTATTTTTCTGCATCAATAGACGCTCTCCATTACATCTATTTTAGAGCATGCACACTTCATTCATGAATGACCCCTTATGAATATAGACATAAACAGAAAAGATGTTTTCCAAATCCATGGAAGGGGTTATTGCAAAGTTCTTTTTTTTTAATTGAGATTCAAATTTTGTTGCACTAAAAATCATATAAAGGTTAGGTTATTACAAATTTGAGGCATTTGAGATTTTTTTTCATGGTTCATTAGGATTGCATTTTTTTTTAAATTCTTTTTTTTAAATAATCAAGGCATTATTTGCATTTTTCAAAAATGCTGAGGGTATTTGAAGTAGAAAAAAACATTTGGGAGGAGCCCTCTACTGCTCGGATGCCACCAGAACTTAATGTGAGAGAACCAAGGCAATCGTTCTGGACAGGCAAGGGAACCTAAGCATATTCTGGAGTACAGGGAGAGGAGACAAAGTCACAAACAGGCTGAGATCAAAACCGTACTAGCAGTGAGGTACAAAATTGGAATCTAGGAAATTTAGTCAAAGAGCAGGCAAAAGGGTCAGTACAGTCAGCAAATGTCAAGGTCAGGTTAGGCAGAGGTCTAACATGGGAATCAAGCGAGAAAACGCACCCAAGAACGAGAAAAACTGAACCTACGTTGGGCGTTGGACCCCAATAAAATACACGCGGCCGATGCACCCGTCATAGATGAGCGGTGGGCATGGAGGGAGGCGGCGGGCATGTGAGTGAGATAGTGAAATAGAGGGCGTCCTTGCTGCCCCCAGGTACCCTTACAAGTCATTTTATCAAAAGATTTGAAATAGCACAAATGAAAAAAGATGCAGGAAAAAAGCATCAAATAACCCTAAAACCATGAAGTAAAGAAAGATCTTCCAGTTGTAAAAGGAACACCTGCAATTGATTTCTACATGATCTCAACAGGTTTCAGATGGCACATTTTTGTTGCAGTTTTGTTTTAGCGCAAAACATTTTGAATCATGAAAAAAATGAATGTTAGTAAATGCCGCCCAAGTGTTTCCTGCAGGATTTTTAGCCATTCACACCAGACTGAGATAAGAGAGCTTAAGGCAACTCCATTGCTGTAATAAATGTGCAGTTTTATAATAATCTTTGGAAACAGGAAATTGTTCTACATCAAGAGCAAGTGGTTACGATAAACTAGAAATATTTAAAAAAATAGATTTGAAGATGATGGTAATTATTCTATGGTCACATTAAAGTAGAAATACTATTAAACTACATACGGTATGTCAGGTATAAAAATAATAATCAAACAATCCAAGGGATCCTGAACCCAGTGATTACACACTAGTGACCCTTAATGATGTAAAGACCCAGAGGTTATACAAACCGTACCGTAGAGGATTAAATTAATTCATAGTAATCAAACCTACTCAAGGTTAAAGGAAAAAATTACAGCATCCTGCTGGGATGTTCATTAGTAAATAGATCATTACCATAATATTCTAAGGTAAAACCCCCATACTGAGCTGAGCTTCTTACATTCATAAATCATTTTCTAGATGATACAGATTATACCGGCCATTTCTTTATTTGTTTATTTAATATGTGGTACAGTTTAACAATAAACAAGTCCATCCTTACATTTATTACAGCCACAGGTTTAGTTAGGAGTATTGGCCAGGTGTGTTATAGGTCACTGATAATGGGTACACATCAAGCCTAGTGATGAGCGAATCTGTCCGAAAAATTCGCGAAATGTCACCCGTGTGTATTTTTTTAGTCTCCCGTGATTTTTGACGCACGACAACAAAAAATTCCACGCACCAAATTTTTTCGCTGCAAATTTTCACGAAAGTTTTGCAAAACAAGCCGCAAATGGTGGAAATTCGCTGCGAATCCATGCTTGGCAAAAAAATTCGCTCATCACTAATCAAGCCACCTCTCCAACTTTTTTTAAAATTTGGATGCGGAACTATGTGCTTCATACGTAATTTTTCATAAGTGGGAGCATACGATTTATGTTCAGCCAGTAGGCCGGTTTTAGGTTGGAACCAGTGTAGTATTGTACACATAGAAGAGTACTATAAAGTTCTCTGGTATGATTATGAGGACATTTACCTTTTTTACGCCAGAATGTTTCAATTATTGGGCCACATTATGTGCAGAAAGCCAGCTGTAGGGTATTGACAGCGAGGAGGATTTGCTTGGAAAGAACCTATGTAGTTTAATATGCATGTATTAGTAGTGATGAAGGATTTTTAAAATTAGCCTATCCCCTGTTAAGATACAGTAGGTCCGTGGCTTCTTCCCATACATCATCAGAGATCTTGGGCATAATCGTCTGCCATTTACAATGAACACGATGAAATGGAGAGGATAGTGCATCTTGTAGGGCCCCACAGAGTTCAGAATTCGAAAGTTCAGAGGATCTGAGTATGTTCTCAAGTTCAAAGTGTTTTAGGTGACCTGGTAGGTGTGAAAATGTGCTTTGAAAGTAATTTCATAGTCATTTCTAGCTGTTCTGTATCCCTCCACACAAGACAAGCTTATTTGCTATGGGCAACATCACCAATGATGATGGCTTACACAATGTAATAAATATGCCCCTAAATAGGGGCATATTTATTACATTGTGTAAGCCATCATCATTGATGATGTTGCCCATAGCAACTAATCAGCAATTATAATTTAAAAGTCGCCTACAAGTTAGAAAACAAAAGCAAAGATGTTATTGGTTGCTATGGGCAACATCACCAGTGATGTTGGCTTACACACTATAATAAATATGCCCCTTATTGTATTGCTAATTATTGTATACATAATAAATAACTGTAATAACAGTGTTTTTGTCATTTTATTGCAAAAATGAATGCTCGCAAACAACAGACAATGGAAGAATACTTCAAACAATCACAAATTCAGACTGGAACCAATGGAAAGGTGTGCTTTTGGATCTTACATGAAGCTGTTCCATAGGAAAGAGTGGCCATCAATGGACATTATAAGGCTGACCTCACTGTATTAAAATCAGGTGAATGCTATTTAGTTCTTCTGCCATGAGCCTTTAGAAACAATATTACACTGACAACCTATTAAATGCCATATACAACAGGTGTAGGTCTTTACCCACTTATTTAGCCCAAATATTTATGTTTTGCACATTATCCTCCTTATTAAATCATTTGATTTGGCAAGATCTGTCTCTCATTACTCCATGAGGATTTCACTTATTGTGATCTGAAAAGAGATACAAGTAGTACCTATTATTCAGAATGCTCTGGACCTGGGGTTTTCCAGATCTTTCTGTACTTTGGATCTCCATAGCTTCAATCTGCTAAAAAATAATTTAAACATTAATTAAATTTAATAGAATTGTTTTGGCTCCAGGATTAATTATATCTTGATTGGATCAAGTTCAAGGCATTACACAATATTTATTAATATTTATCATTATTACAATAAGTTTAAAAATTTCAATTTGATTAAAATGGGGTTTATGGGAGATAGCCTTCCTGTAATTTGGAGCTTTCTGGATAACAGGTTTCCGAATAATGGATCCTATACCTGTGAACTCTATGGGGCTGGTTTACTAATCCACGAATCCGAATCCCGAATGGGAAAAAATGGCATTGGAAACGAACATTTTGCGACTTTTTCGTATTTTTTGCAATTTTTTTCGTGTCGTGACTTTTTCGTAGCCGTTACGACTTGCGCGAATTGTCGCGACTTTTTCATAGCCATTATGACTTTTTCATATTGAGCGCTCGAAAAATTTGCTACAATTCGCGAAAAAGTCGCAAAATACCGATCATTATGAAAAAAATGCATTCGGACGCTTTTCGGATGTTTGTGGATTAGTAAATGTGCCCCTATATGTGAATAATGTTCAAGGCAACAATGTGTTTTCTAATAAATTAATTAAAACCTGGACCAAGTAATTTTCTTTTCTTAATCAAATATAATAATTTTGTTTAAAATAATCTCACCCATTAACTGAAAAACAACTACAACTCACTTAGGCTGTGTGCAAAGTGAATGAAAGAATGGACGCCAGAAGGTTCTTATGCAGCAAACAGAACAGAACTTGTTTATTTCCCAGACAATTTATCCATAGGGTTATGCAATACTCACAATATGGATTAGGCAGGTTAATGCACAGCAGGTAGAAAGGTATGGTGTCCACTGGTTTATACCACCTCAGCAGAGTGTGGGCACGGTAAAGGAAGCCAAACAGTAGTAGTAGTAGTGTGGATAGTAATTCTTTATCCTTGGGATGTACAGTATACCTTATTGCCCATGGATCCCAAACAGCCGACAGTGGTTCAGGGATAAGATCTCATTTGATACCTCTGTCTTAACTGCAGTGCCCTCACTAAGGTGACAGAGCCTGTAAAGACAAATTCTTCCAGCTAATCTCTCCTGGTTGGAGCCAGAAAGCTGCTCTTTTTAACTAAACAATCTCACTTTTCTATAAGTGTTACGACAGATGTTATCCTGCTCTTACTCATCCTCAGTCACGGGGTCCCTGTTCCGGACTTCACTAGAGTTTGATGGTTCTCTAGGGCAGATGGCATTACTGGGGCCCTGTTGATCCCAGGCTCAGTGGAACCAACTGAGTCAACAGATGCAGCCAAAGGGGAAAATCCACCCTTTTGCTAAACACTATATTAGAGTGTGAAAGGGAGTGGTCTACCTATCAGGCAATAATAATATGCCATATGTGCATATTAACCCTATGGTCCCTACACTAATTAACTCTGCCGGTACATATCCAGTTGCTTACATGCTTACTTTATAGTGAAAGTTCAATTGTGAAATGGTGGAGTGGCTGGATAAGTAGCTGACAGGCATAAATAATTACATTGTGGCTACACAAAACTGCCTACATGCCTCTATATTGGATTTATTGCTTAAATACTTAAATATTTGTAAACCACTACAACAGTGTGGTTTCTCTAAGAAGGCATACGTCTTATAGAAACAGAACTGTAACCCCTTTTTGCACATACAAATCTATTTAATGCATCAAATTGCCCTAGTTTGCACATAAATTCATAGGATAAAATTAGCTTAATTAATTGTGGTAATTAATTAATTAAAATAATATAATGCAAATGAATTCATTAAACCGATGTATTACATAAGTGATTAAAACTAACTTAAAAATGAATTAATTTGCTTATAATTCAATTGTTCAGGAGATGAAATAAATGAATCCTTCTTAATTCATTAGTGCTAAAGTGTTGAGTTCTGTAAACCTTTTCTTATTATTTCTTCACAGAGAATTAAGTATAAGAAAAGGAAAATTGTGGAACAATGGAGGACCCCAAAGAGTTCTCTCAAATTATTGGCTTGTTCCCTGGAGGTAACCATCAAGCGGAGACGACAGGCTCCCCCCTCCAGCTCTATGGTCACAATAATTACTTCCCTGCCACTTACTATTAAGAGAGCTACTTTCATCAAAAAACACAAACTCAGGGGGACTTACTGTAGAAATGAGAAAATGCACTTGCAAATGTGTTAATTTTGTGCAGTGAGACATTTACATAACACAAAATACATTTTTAGAAAAAAAGACTTTGTTGAACTGAGGTACCTGATGTAGCTGGGATATAACTATAGGTGACTAATCTCTCCGTGTGCCATCACCCTTATAGAGACAGGACAGCCACTTTAGCATCTCATTAGCTACATCAGCTCATTCATACTAATATCCTATAAACGTCATTTCTGTGTACCTCAAGTTCTCTAGAAAATTTTCTTCACTACAATTGCACAGGGAAAAGCACTCACGCATTCCTCTCTTAACAGCAAATTTATGATTTCTCTCTTAACAGCAAATTTATGATTTCTAGTAAATATTAGATGTGTTGTGGAAATATATCTGAGGAATTTAGGCAGACTTTCATGATGTTATATAAGGAGAAAATTCACACTTTAGTAAATATGCCCCAGTGTTTTCTTTAACTAAATGCTGCCACGAAATATCAGCACAAAAGCTTTTTGTGAAAGTAAATTCGGTGAAAAAACACCAATGATCCCAATGTCCCCAAAAAAGTTGCTGCAAAAAATGCTAATATACTCCAATGTATTGGAAAGTTGTTTTGTAAAAAGTCACCACAAAAAAAAACAAACACCCATAAATGTAACATATTTAGCATGGAAAAAGTCACCCGTGATAAAAGCTGCTGCAGAAAAGCCTATTGACTTCAATAAATCTTGAACATTTTTGCTGTTGTTGGCAATGTAAAATAGAACAAATTAGCTCATCATTAACAATCACAAGACATTTTTAATTGGGTTGAATTGCTTCCTTTTTTTCTGTCTCCATCCTGTTCAACAACCTGCTATGCAAAGGTGTATTCATCCCAAGAGGTAGATAGATGATAGATAGATAGATAGATAGATAGATGGATGATAGATAATAGATAGAAAGAAAGAAAGAAAGAAAGAAAGAAAGAAAGAAAGATAGATAGATAGATAGATAGATAGATAGATAGACAGATAGATGATAGATAGAGAGATAGATAGATAGATGGGTAGATAGATAGATAGATACAGGGGCGGGGCCAAGCCGACCGGGCGCCCTAGGCAACCCGGCGGCCAACTCCGCCCACCTCCCCGCCCCCCAACGGCACATGCGCGCCAAAGCACAGGAGGCGGCGCAGGGGGGGCAGGGCGATTAGATCGGTCATTGCCTCCACCGCTAATGACAAGCGGCGGAGGCAATGACAAATAGCACTAGGGGTAGGCAGGAGAGGCTCCTGCCTGGCGCCCCTCAATCGTTGCGCCCTAGGCAGCTGCCTCTTCTGCCTACCCCTAGTTCCGGCCCTGGATAGATAGATAGATAGATAGATAGATAGATAGATGATTGATAGATAGATAGATAGATAGATAGATAGATAGATAGATGATAGATAGATAGATAGATAGATAGATGATAGATAGATAGATAGATGGGTAGATAGATAGATAGATAGATAGATGATAGATAGATAGATAGATAGATAGATGATAGATAGATAGATAGATAGATAGATAGATAGATAGATAGACAGATAGATGATAGATAGATAGATAGATAGATAGATAGATGGGTAGATGGGTAGATAGATAGATAGATACATAGATAGATAGACAGACAGACAGACAGACAGACAGACAGATAGATAGATAGATAGATAGATAGAATGATTGAGTTTGGGGTCAATAGGAATATGATCATATTCATGAATAGTAAAATATGAGTTGATATTGTTCATACTGATGAACAGACCAGCATTTGTAACTGAACTAAATGCAGGGAAAAGTATTCCACCACCGAATATACTGATCCCATTTCGCATTCATGTACTACTTTGTTCAGTCACATGGAGATTTTAAATAATCTCCTTTGTGTATAAATTTAATGAGGATCAGCTTGGATAAACTTTTAGCTCCCCAAGCAATAAAAGTAACAGGAAAAAAAGCCTTTATTGCAAAGAGAAATGTTTCATTTGTTTAATAGGTAAAGCTATTTATTGTAGGAACCATTATACTGTGAAACATATTACCCAAGAGAGAGTTGTAGCAGTATAACTATATGAATTGCATCTTTTAAAGCTACATGATTATTTAGCAGGTAAAAGAACTGTGTAGTGCATACTAAAAGTATAAACTGTATATATTTCCTATTTATTCATGTTTTTTTTATTAATGCTGTTGATAAAAAAAAAAACCCAACATAACTAGCGTGGTGTCACTCAATAAATGGACAACAACCACAAAAAGAGAAGGTCATGTTTATTAACAAGGATATTTAACATAAATAAACATATAACAACCTTAACTTAGTGTAACAGAACCCTTCGTACTACCAGTAAACAATGCCCTCTATCCTCCAAGAGAACTGAACCTAAGCCCAACTCTGAAGCCAGTTTCCTGCCTCCTATCCAAGTCCCCTTTCGAGGTTATTCATCTCCCCCAATGAGCCCAGCCTACCCAGACCCCACTCACCTTATCAGCTGAACCAAGACACCTGCACCAACTGCAACTACACAAACCTTCACAGCAACTAGGTAGGGAGGGATATTGCTGGTCTTCTGATTCTCCTGCCAGCTGAAAAATTCTGGTAAGCTAACTTCCAGACCCACGCCTATTTCTCCTTTAGAAACACCCCATGGGGATCCTGCCCTCTTACCACTGTGATGCCTTTCTTCCCTTCAGTATTCCAACTCTGAGGTCAATTGGGGAGGCTTCAGAAGGTTTTTTTTTTTTTTCTGGATAAGAAAGCAGTTAGGGAGGTTTCATATAGACAAGGTTGGACTCAATGGACATTTGTCTTTTATAAACCTTTAAGTTATTATGTATTATTATTATAAGGTTGGCATTATTTGAAGTGTTTACAGCAGAGAGAAGCTTATGGGGGGTATGGTAACTATGTATTAATATACGAAGGCAATGCATACCGCACAATAAATGCTGATGCTTTATTTACAATAACATTAGATCCTTCTAGCAGACATGAGAGGTTCCATTTAGATTACAAAAACTGGCAGTTATACTAGATAACTTCAAGAGAGCTATTGACATTGATTCTTAGTACAAAGTTGATCCAGCAACTGGTCCTACTGCCCTCTAGGATTCAGGAAGGATTTTTTGCCACCAATTGAAAAGGCTTTAGAATGTTCCTGCCTCCTCTGGATCTAGCAATTAGGCAAGATTCATTAGGACAAAAAGTTAGAATGTGTCTTTTTTTCAACATCATCTACCATGTTACTATAAGGAAGACAATCCTGTGCTTGGGAGCCAGTGCTGAAGCTGCAACACCAACACTTAAAGAGTTAATGATGAACCAATATGTAAGTTATTTTGCAGCAAACTAAAGCTAACAACTGGTCGAAATTGTCTAACTTGTTTACTCATCTCTGCTTTCTTCTAAAATAATATAAATGGGCTTACTAATTGAACTCTTTCTCCATCTCATGGGTAGTGAAAATCAACCTTATTAAAGTTAATGTCCTTCATTAAATGTTATATGTGCTAAAAGGAATCCCAATTACGATCACTGACACATTTTCAATGGTTTACAATCCCAGATAAGCAGTTTCATTTGGAACAACCCCCTCAAGGATTTTAAAATATTTATTTAACTCAAATCCAATAGCAGTTGGAATATAACTACATTTTCTAGACACAGCCATAGAAATTAGTTGAAATTAAATAAGTTATATGTGAAGTCTAACTTGAGCAGATAAAATAATGATCCTATAATGCAGCAAGAAAAATAATATGGATTTCTTTTCTGACAGTAAATAAAGCATTCAGTAACACAGGTGTACCTTCTTGTGTTGTGTACCAATATGCTCTAGTGCTCCCACCACAATGCCCTTGCTACATGCACTGCATTTATAAAACAGGTGCAAGTTGTGCCGGATATTTTTGCTTTGTACCCAGTGCTGCCTTTATATTTATAACCTTTGATATGATTGTGAAATAATAGGAAATTGCATGGAATAGCACTTATGGAGCCATAATTCTGTTTCTAGCTCATAGTAACACAGTAACATAGTAAGTTAGGTTGAAAAAAGACGTACGTCCATCACATTCAACCATAATGCCTATATATAACCTGCTTAACTTCTAGTTGAGCCAGAGGAAGGCAAAAAACCCCATCTGAAGCCTCTCTAATTTGTCACAGAGGGGGAAAAATTCCCTTCTGACTCCAAGATGGCAATCGGACCAGTCCCTGGATCAACTTGTACTAAGAGCTATCTCCCATAACCCTGTATTCCCTCACTTGTACTGAGAGCTATCTCCTATAACCCTGTATTCCCTCACTTGTACTGAGAGCTATCTCCTATAACCCTGTATTCCCTCACTTGTACTGAGAGCTATCTCCTATAACCCTGTATTCCCTCACTTGTACTGAGAGCTATCTCCTATAACCCTGTATTCCCTCACTTGTACTGAGAGCTATCTCCCATAACCCTGTATTCCCTCACTTGCTAAGAATCCATCCAGCCCCTTCTTAAAGCTATATAATGTGAATTCCTCAACTTCACAGCTCTCACTGTAAAAAATCCTTTCCGAATATTCCGAATATTTAAATACATAATTTATTAATTATTACTCCAATTCCTTATTCAAGTTACAATATTTTTGGCTTTGCCAAAAAATTCTCAAAACCGCAAAACAATTTGCAAAATTGCATGTATTGTATATGTTTTCTTTCTGTGTTTTTTCCAGCACAAAAAAACAGGATATTTTTGATCAAACTAAATGCATGAAGAAATTCTAACAATGCCATTGGTGTTTTTTTCCCAGCTCAAAAAAAAAAAATTCAGTAAAATATTCTACTAAAATAAAACACACAAACAATTTCTAATAATGACATTGGCATTTTCTCATGAACAACAACATTTTAATTCAGATTAGTTGACTGCGAAAACCCAAATTTTGATGGCTAACTTTACCAGGCAAAGTTACTGTTGAATGGTATCCTATATTTATATTGATGAGAAATGTCAGTTCACCTCTTTCTCCATGCAAAAGGGAAATATTAAAAACCACAGGATGTTAAAAAAAACAAAGCCCCACATTTATCAAAATTAAAGTTACATAAAAACATAACCTTTTTAAATTATTAATTCCTGTCCAGGATAGAATGCACCATATTCTTACCTTGCCTGCCAGGGAGCCACCCTACAATTATTGCTCAAAAGTGAAATGAAACATATCTATTAATATGTATGCATAGGTATTTGAATCTATCTACCAATGTCATATTATTAAAGGAGTGGCTATTTTATAAGGGAAATGCAGGATTTGGCCCCAATTTTAGCACCCAATTTTGTGCTTTGTGCTAGTCCTTATATCAGCCACTAGTGATAAGTGATTTTTTTTCAGGAAACTTCTGTGAAAATTCACAGCAAAAAAAAAAATTGTTGCGCGTCAAAATAGGCGCAGACAGGTCAAAACAGATGCAGTCACATCAAACTGGGCACCGTTGTGTCAAAATAGGCTCAGTTGCATCAAAATGGACACAGTGATGGCAAAAATAATTGCACAACAAAAGCATTTCACAAATTTTTGTGAAATTCGCTCGTCACTATCAGCCACAACCAGCAAAGAAAACAAGTCAGCAGTAAGAAAGAGGACACTGAAAATTGGGCAGAGTACCCAGACTGCATAACAGAAAATGACAGGGAATCAATCATATAAATAAATACAGAAGCTATACACTAGCATCGAACATTAATCTGTTGGCAGAACCTGGGATCACTTACACTTTCTGTAATACAATAAACATTGGCAGAAATTCTGTGCCCTTTGGATGCTGGTATTTTGAAAGCAAAATGCCCACACGTATTTGCCCATTATATCTTTCCAATTGAAAAATTCATTTTAGAAAACATTTGTCTTGACATTATAAGGTAATGTAAAAATACTGATAATGCAAACTTATGATGACTTTTGCAGGCAGACTCAAGAAGGTAAAAGGAAGAATAATATTGATTTGTTTACCCATGTAAAGCAAGTGTGCCATTTATGGAAAAAAAATTCCAATACAGAACAGCTGAGCTCGTCTGTCTATCCAGAAACCAAATAGCTATTCAACATGACTTAAGGCCATACATTTTGATATGAATCTCAACAAATAGTTTTATTTCTAAAAAAAATTCCAATCAATCTGCAGTACTAAATTCTCTCCTCTCAATTCGTATCCTCTGGCTAAAGGCTTTTTTTCTCTTGAGGTACAGCATGGGCTAGTCCCAGAAATAAACAGAGCAATAAAGTGCCCTAATGGTTCCAGCAATTCAATAGCGAGGTGAATAATTTGTTTGCTGCATTGGGTGATTTTTGTGTAAAAATTGCACTTTCCCCAGGTGCCACTTTAATATCTGGACTAAAAAGCAAGTCCATTATAGGATATAGATAGGGTGATGTTTTAGTGTTGTACTGGTTAAGAGCTATTTGTTTGACATGTTAGAAATCCACTAGGTGTGAAATGTTTGTTTGAATATTACCATTTTAACCACTTTAGACACCCCATGCCGGAAGGCAATTCACAATTCAACATAGTTTGAACGGCACATGCTTGGTTAGAATGCATGATCATAGAGGCAATTAGTGCTCCTGAAAAAAACATGCTTTGGATCTGTATGTTGGATATGGTTACAACTAGGAACATGAGTATTTTGTTGGGTTTTGTTGAGTATTTTATGGGGATGTTTTATTTGTAATTATTTAAGACCATACATTTGCACAGTGCCATATTTATCTAAATTGGCTTATACAGTCCTACAGCACTATTTACTGTGACTTCTAAGTCTATTATAAAGCAGAGTGTTTGACAGTTATATACACCAAGATTGGCCAGACCTACCTTTGCTCAAACTCCTATACATAGCTATGGGTGTATATAGATCTGCTGTACAGCGCTGTGTATAGAGCACATTTAAAAAAGAATATTCATACATACATATTTAAATGTAGAGGTGCAGGTTGCTGTATGTTGCTGTAAGGGAATGTGGGGGGCTGTTTCCACATTAGTTTCCTTAGTCAAGTGAAAAAAAAATGTAGCGAGGAACAGAGGACTATAGAGCTTTAAAAGTATTTTGAACACTATCCTTTGCCTAACAGGCAGTCTAGTTACATAAAACTTATTTAGATGACTTTGATGAAGGGCAGGTTCCTTGATCTATATAAAATGCCTTAATTATTCTAGTTCATAAGGTGGGGATAGACGTGTGGGACTCATATTGTCCTGTCTCTCCATTAAACACTGCTACCAAAATCCTAGCTAAAATATTAGCAGTCACATTAAACAATAAT
This sequence comes from Xenopus tropicalis, assembly GCF_000004195.4. Classification (NCBI taxonomy): domain Eukaryota; kingdom Metazoa; phylum Chordata; class Amphibia; order Anura; family Pipidae; genus Xenopus; species Xenopus tropicalis. Next base: position 110,703,251 of record NC_030682.2, read on the forward strand.
TACTTTCATAAACCATGTAATGAAGCAGTTTTCCCTTGCTCACATTGTGAAGTGAGAAGGCTCTGGGGCACAAGCGCTATTTGCATGGCGTGCTATAATTGTTACTTAGTGTCATAAACTCATTTTAACTTCTGGTGGTCTTTTGTTTGGGGTTTTAGACCACTAAATGGCAAAGTCATGGCGACTAAATCCATCCTTCTTGTTTTAAAAGCAATACTACATCCTGGGCAGTGAGCCAAATGCAAAAAAAGCCACCCTCCTGCCCCCTACCCATTATTTAGAAGCACATGTTAGGGAGTGGATGCAGCTGCAACTGTGCCCTGTCCTCATACCCTGTCCCTGATGCTGCACTTTGCACCCTGCACCACATTTTTTTTTATCTATCACGAGGTGCTCAGCACAGCCAGTCTGGTCAATTGTGTTTCTACTAAAAGGCCAGATGCGATTTAAGGCCCCCATACACGGGCCGAGTTTTTACTGTCAAACGACCGATTCCCGAACGATCCGATACTATCGTTAAGTTATCGTATAGTTGATGGTGTGCGAACGATCGTCGGCCCACTAATCGAACCGACATTATTGTCCCCAAAATCGATCGGCCAGGTTTAAAAATTTTAGTCGTTTAACGATAAATTCTGCCAGTTGGTGTGAGTGTCAGACATTTGTCTTCGAACGATTGTTCTCTGCGCATGTCATGATTGCCAGCAGCGGAAGTCAACGAACATAAATAAATAAATACCGCTTCCGCCATGACATTGGATCGTACATAGATGTATGATCGTATGTATTTTACGATAATGATACGATGAAATCTTTTGCAAATTATAGTTGCCCGTGGCTGGCATATTGTATGGAAACCCAATCGCCATACCATAGTTTGTCGATATAATCGTTCGTCGCACAACGAGTGAAATCGCCTCGTGTATAGGGACCTTTTAGGATTATTTTAATTATTTTTGTCACCATCTACAAAACTTCTAGCCAATACAAAAGGCATCAATACTTCCCCTGGGTTGGAAAATGATAAATGAGGCCTAAAAAGTCCCAATAATTAAACTGACATTGACATACTTTGTTAGCTACAATTTCTCAAATATGAGCCCTGCAAGTGGTTTCCTTCTAAAGCAGCGTGTCCCATATACAGCGCATTTAACTGCCTTAACATTAAGCTGACAATGTATAAAAGATTTTTTGGCTCTGTGACAGCTGCATATAACTTTCCATTTTATGCTCTGAAACTGTGAAATCAGGCTCTAGATGCCATAAAGTAAAATAATAAAATAACGTTTTGTGTGGGTAAGCAATAAAGGAGCTGTATTCATTAATAAATATATGCAAATATAGAAATATAAAGGCCTGGGTATTTGCAATACTGCCTCTGAAACCTCATACATAAATTCCACAGAAAAGTCAGTGAAGATCCTGCACAAAGGCAACAAACCTCAATTTATGAAAATTCCTGTTGAGAAATAAAACGATTAGGAGTGGCCATTAATCACAGGAGTCAAGCAAGACAGTGACCTTTTGTAACAAAAACTGCAGCATATAAAGCAGTCATCTGAGGCCACTGTCGTTTCATTTAGACCTGCAATTACCACCGTAATTTACAGTGAGCAAATGCACTAAGACCACATTCTCCAATCATCTTTTGATTGAGATGAATTATTTAAATATGCGCAATGGCTCCCTCAGCTTTGGCAGGACTGATGGCTCCCTCTCTTTCCCAAATTTAGTTCTGTAACATAGAAAGAGCAGCTGTATATCAAGCAGGTTTAACAAGCTCGGGGAAAAAAAACATAATGATCTTAACTATAAAAGCTGAACTATTTTCTTTTATATTGGCTCATTACCATTATGCATTTGTAGATGTTTTGTCTATAATGTGAAACTTGCAAACAAGACGCTCTGTTGATGAAAATAATAAAGTACCATGAGAATCATTTTAGTTGGGCTTGCTAAAACAATTGCAAAGTAAGAAATATATTACCCTTTCTACTATATATATTTATTTATTTCTGGCTTCTTTAATGCATATGTATGATGATAGGGATTCATCATTACAATCTCTGCATCTAATGATGGGCCTTATTTCCGTTACTCACACATTCGGTGTAATAGCTATGACGCTTGGATTGATGTTAGCATTGTACTAATATTCTGACAAGGGGAGCACAAGGGTATTCCGCTGCATCTACAGCTGAAATAAAAATCCCATCATCCTCAATGCCACATAAATCATCCCTGGATGGCAAGATCTTGTTGATCCAAGGCAGTTGAGAGTTATATTTCAACCCTGCATCAACATGACTAAATAAATATTAAATGCACACTATGTTATTATGGATTATTAGTTGCAGGGAATTAAGATAGATTGCTCGCTTTGCTCTTAGCATTGTAAGCTTGCCTTATAACAGTTCTTTAAAAAAGCTATAGATTTGTTTATCCAAGGCTGCTTCGTATTGATAAGAGTAGACTAATATTTTTTTGCATGTTAACATGAGATTGTTATTGTGCAGCCAAGTGGAGTCTCTTCCTGATATTTTGGTAGCTGGGTCCTGCAAACATTATGCAATACACGCATTATTTATTCTATTCTATTATTTATTCCATGAGAGAGGAAGATTTGCTACCATTATTCTCTATATAAGGAAAAGAACCATCACTCATAGGCAGGGACGGGCCAAGCCGACCGGGCACCCTAGGCAACCCGGTCAGCCACCTTTCGCACTTGCGCAGTCGTGGGGGGGTGGGGTTTGCGACACGATAGATCATTGACCCCACCGCATGACAAGCAGCGGGGCAATGACTAAGAGAGCAGACTAGGGGTAGACAGGAGGGGTTCCTGCCTGGCGCCCCCCAATCATTGCGCCCTAGGCAGCTGCCTCTTCTGCCTACCCCTATTTCCGGCCCTGCTCATAGGGGGAAGATTTACTAATCCACGAACGCTCCATGCATATTTTCTGCGGCTTTTTCGTCACTTGCGTGACTTTTTCGTACCTTTTGTAACTTTTTCGTATTTTGTGACAAAATTTGTGTGACAAATATTGTTGTGCCGAGTATGAAAGTTTTGGATTCATTCAAGCTTCGGTATTGTGACAATCTTTTGGGCAGGTTGGAGCTGCAGAGTGCCATTGAGCCCTATGGGAGACTTTCTTTGGGCCAGGTTGGAGCTGCAGAGTGCCATTGAGCCCTATGGGAGACTTTCCTTGGGCCAGGTTGGAGCTGCAGAGTGCCATTGAGCCCTATGGGAGACTTTCTTTGGGCCAGGTTGGAGCTGCAGAGTGCCATTGAGCCCTATGGGAGACTTTCCTTGGGCCAGGTTGGAGCTGCAGAGTGTCATTGAGCCCTATGGGAGACTTTCCTTGGGCCAGGTTGGAGCTGCAGAGTGCCATTGAGCCCTATGGGAGACTTTCCTTGGGCCGGGTTGGAGCTGCAGAGTGCCAATGAGCCCTATGGGAGACTTTCCTTGGGCCAGGTTGGAGCTGCAGAGTGCCATTGAGCCCTATGGGAGACTTTCCTTGGGCCAGGTTGGAGCTGCAGAGTGCCATTGAGCCCTATGGGAGACTTTCCTTGGGCCGGGTTGGAGCTGCAGAGTGCCAATGAGCCCTATGGGAGACTTTCCTTGGGCCAGGTTGGAGCTGCAGAGTGTCATTGAGCCCTATGGGAGACTTTCCTTGGGCCGGGTTGGAGCTGCAGAGTGCCATTGAGCCCTATGGGAGACTTTCCTTGGGCCGGGTTGGAGCTGCAGAGTGCCATTGAGCCCTATGGGAGGCTTCCAAAATCATGCACAGAAGGATCAAAGTTAGAAAGGTTTTCCTGCTGTTTACGATTGTTTGGTATGAAAATTTTGGATCGCCAATACGATATTATCGTGACTAAAACAATTTTTTCGTAAGCATTTTCGTGATATTTGCGATCTTCAGATATGATCGTATGCAATGCAAATTTGTCCCATTTGGGATTCGAACTCATGTTTCCATGAATGTGCCCCATATTTGTAGGAAATCTATGATATGTATATACACAGTGTAGTCCAATGGCTGCCTCACAAGACCACATCGTAAAGGTATATTATGATACAGCTATGGGGTCCATTATCTGGAAAGTTCTTCATTATGGGAAGGCCATTTCCCATAGATGCCATTTTAAGCAAATAATTTAATTTTTGATTTCCCTTTTCTCTGTAATAATAAAATAGCACCTTGATGGTAACTAAGCTATTTAATTTATGTTTAAATGACATTTTAATATCATTTTAAAATTATGGAGATCCAAATTATGGAAGCATCCCTTATCCAGAAAAATCCAGGTCCCCAGCATTCAGGATATTAGGTCCCATACCTATACTGCGCTATATTAAGCACTAGTATATAGCTATCATAAGTGGCCTGCTCAAGAATATAAATCACAGGTATCACAATTTAGCAACATCAATACTGTTCTATTGTAAGGATGGGTTCCTAGGTTTCATTTTGGTCACTTTCTGCCTAGGGTTTGTGTGTACTCTCCATGTTTGTATGGACAGTTAAGGTGGCCATACACGTGGCGATCCGACGATGTTTCGTACGACCATCGGTCGCACGAAACATCGTAAGATCCGCCACACACCATTCAGGGCTGAATCGGCAGGTAAGGAGGTAGAAACAATAGGATTTCTACCTCCTTCTGCCGATTCAGCTCTGAAGGGAGAATTTTGGTCAGGCGCCTTCTATGGCGCCCGACCAAAATTTTCAAACTTGTCCGATCGGCGAGTCGTCCGATATCGGCAGCTTCCTGCGATATTGGTCGACTCGCCGACATGCCATACACGCACCGATTATCGTACGAAACGAGGTTTCGTACGATAATATCGGTGCGTGTATGGCCACCTTTAGAGGTATATAATTAATAATGTCAGAAATAAGACAATGACTGATGTGGCGGGTTTGGGCCAATTTCTCTTCCCAGTTCAAGGAGATATAAAACAATGGCAGAATAGGTATCCCTCTGTTCTAAGCACAGTTTAACAGGAATATCTGATTGTATACTCAGCATCTAAGAGAAATACAGTAGATCTAAGTTGTGAAGGAGTGACTCAATAGGCATTATTGCAGTAATGTTCATTCTCACTTCTCATCTCATGGCTCCATGGAAGGACAACATACCAGCAATAAATATGCTGTAATTAAGGTTCATTAATTCAGGAACGATTAATTATGGCAGTCCTCACTTTGGAAATGGTCCATAAATGTGTGCTACAGTGTGAGCAAGATGAGAATAAAATAAATATTTTCAGGCTTAAAAAAAAAGATTTCTTTTAGTCTGGCACCAGATGCAGAGCGCTGGAATAACACATACAGAATAGGCTCTAAGGGGAGGGAGTTTGCATCTGATGCTTATTTAAATGACACTTCTGGTCTCCCAAAACCATAAGATTTAGAAGGGTAACCGTGATTAAGAAAGGTCACCTCCACAATCAATTTATCCCATTATTTACAATGTTTCCTACAAAGCCCATCATGTCATTTTAAATCAAAATGCAATTAGCATGAATTATGTAATACATGCAAAAAGCTCTAGTATCACTGATTGATTCTATGTTTATCTTCTTTGACTTTTTCCCTATGCAGAGAACTTGGCACTTTCTCATTTTTTTTAATTATTTCCAGTAACAGCAATATATCTTTAACTGTTTTACAGTAAGATTGAAAGCTTGTGCACCACTTGATCTGACAGCTGATCTTCAGATAGTTGGATATAAATGGCAGCATTATATGTTACTTAAAAAGAAGACTCTCAAAAAAAAAGAGTTGGAAGGTATCTGAAAGGAAGCTTAAAATCAATAGGAAATATTATACTTACTGTGAGCTTGAAAGATTACTTTCACTCTATTATCTATAAGAAGCCACTTCAAGAATCCATCCAGTAAACAAGCTCAACTTTTATAGATCCATATGAAAGTACCTGGACTACCTTATTGAAGCTGACTGTAAGCTGTGGAGAAATTGTTACAATTTGTAACATCAATGTTTTAGTCCCTTCTCCCTTGTCAGTATTTCAAATGATGCAGAAAGAGAAGAACTGTTGAGCAGTTGGATTTCTTAAAAATGGTATTTATTCATACTTTTTGAAGCAACAGATTACAGTGATAGGTATATTATTAACTGTGTTGTGTGAGTCTAACAAATTTTGGATGAGAAGCCAGAGTTCCCCTTTATACTAGCAAATTATCTGCCTATTAGATGGAGCATGCCTTGTCTAGACATCACCAGGTCACTCCTATAAATCATTATCACACGTTTTACTACTGAAATGAATAATAAAATGAGATGACTGCTGCAACATGCTCTGCTGTGATGTTCCATAATAATCCGTTTTGTGTGTACCATGTGAGAAGTGTAATATAAAAACCAATGTTTCTCTCTCTCTATGTGCAATAAAATAATATGAGCATTAGGAAAAAGAAAACTGGATGGACTGAAACATTTTGATGGATGCTGAAACACAGATATATAAAATGCAAAAACCCATGCAATCGCAAAGAAACAACAAAAACCCTGCAACCTGTGACTATAGAGATATGTCATATGAGACCTTTACGCTTTTTTGAGAGTTGAACTCTCCCACTGTTAGTGAACCTTTGCCCCATGGCACTCTATTTCTGTCACCGCTTTCACAAGAGATATGACTTTAAATACAGTAGATGCATGATTCAGTTGCTACATGGTTCAACTTGGTTGAACAGCAAAGCAAAATGTCCACTGATTCATCCAGAATTGATAGCCCTTTGTCTGCAATTAATTTTGCAGGAGGGATTTGAATTACAGTTGCGTTATTATTGGAAGTTGGGATAATTGTATGTGCATTCAACATAAGGCCAGTCTTTTCTTTATACATATTACAATTTTTGAATGAATTTTAGTTTTGATAAATGTATAAAAGGTAGATGTTTGGACCATATTAACTTTAGATGAAACAGGAACAGGAGGCAGAAAATGTGATTTCATTATTGTCTGACTGAACCAAATAATCTTGCAAGCATTCAGGGCAGCTTAGATCTTGTCTTTAGGCAGCGGGATGCTATAATTGGTAATTGAGTTTTACACAGTTGCTCTGTGGTCTTTGTTTTCTTGTGTCTTCTGTATTAAAGGTCCTCGCTGTTACACTTTAATTACATGATACTCACAAATAAGACATCCAGTCCAATTTCCAGTAGAGAATATCATGTAGATGAGGGTTTGTTCATATTAAGGAATAGGTTTTAGACAGTGTGTGCTCCTCCAGTGCAGGGACTGTGGGGAATAATAAACAATCTGTGTATAGCACTACACTGTATAAAAAGGCTAACAAATAGTAATAATATTATGAGTTATGGGTTATGAGGGATGGACCTTGCCAAAATATGCACTTGCTTTATATAAATAAAATTATATTTAGCTGAACTGTGGTCTTTTAATTAACTGATTAAACAGAATAAACACAGGTTTTTATAAAGTCTCACAACCAGTATTACCGGATAAATTAAAAGCAGTTAATTTTATGTGGAAATACATGCACTACATATTTATCAGTAGTGGGCTAGAGTGGTGGTCCTTTATTATTTAGTTTTCTAGATGAAGAATAAGTTGAAGAATAAGTTATTAATGGGGCCAGGGTGTGGATGTAGGAGGTTAAATTTATATTACTCGACTACCCAGGGATTAGTTGTGCCTCGGAGTGATCCAGCAATAGCTAGTGACTTCAATGTATTTCGCACATTTTTTTCGCAACTATTTCCACAACAGATTTGCTCATAACTAATTATTAAGTCTCCCAGGGCATTTGTTTCTACTAACTCATACTTCTCCCATGGTAATTTGATTATTCAAGGAGAGCAGCTAACGGTTTTTAATACACTTGTACACACAAACACCCTAACCTGTTTTTCTATTTAATTCATATCTTTCAGTATGCTGCATTTTAAGTAGGGTGTACGGCTCTAGAATTAATTGGGCTTGTCAGTTTACTAAGAACCAAGATGACTGATCTCTGTTCCTCAACCTGACATTTATATACACAAAATTTAAATAAACAGGGATTACACCTTACCTTTAGTAACTTAATCCTTAGATCCTTAGATCTGTTCAGTACAGACTGCAATGCTGCAAAATGATTTATGGGCAGTAAAATCTAGGCCCTTTTACTAAGTAGCATCTGCTGGAAACGCCTCAAGATCTCTGCATCAAGATGCTACAGGGGCTTATCTTATAGGAGGAGTTGACCTAAGGGTAAGGTGATCAGCCTTTGATGTGGCATACTAAGGGGGACAATTTATTAACACTTAACCACTCGGCTCCTAAAACCACTTGTGAGTTTCTGCATCCAAATAAAATACTCGCTGCAAAAAAACAAACAAACAAACAAAACAATTAGTAGCAAGTGAGTTTAGGAACCCACACATGGGGTTTGGTACCGAATATTCAAGCCCAGAGGCACAAGCGTTAATAAATCAGCCACTTAAGCTGGCCACACACGTGGCGATTTTCAGGGCTGAATTGTTTATGGAGATAGAAACAGTAGGATTTCTACCTCCTTCTGTTGATTCAGTCCTGAAGGCAGATATCAGCAGCCTTCTGCGATATCGGTCGCCTCGCCGACCTGCAATACAAGCACTGAGTATTGTACGAATCAAGTTTTCGTACGATATTATCAGTGTGTGTATGGCCAGCTTTAGTCTGTCTATATATATACCTGTATATATATATATATATATAATTGACTGCAATGCAAGCCAGCATTCACGGGACTTCAAAAAACTACATTATTAGATGAATAAAAACGTTTACAGAAAATCTTGAAGCATGGTTCTTTATTTGTCCGACGTTTCAGTTCCAACCAGGAACTTTCATCAGGGAGAACAGCACTGTGCTAGTACAAACAAATTTAAAGCTTGGACTATATATATATATATATATATAGTGCTACATAAAAAGACCGAAGTCTTTATCTATATGTTCTTAGAACAATAATTTACAAACATCCAGTTATAGAGATCAATTCCATAACTTCCCTCTACAAATCTATGCCTGCGTCCTTATGGGTCTATGTGTGTGCTGGGGTTTGCTTGGAACGGTTGAACTTGATGAACTTTGGTCTTTTTTCAACCCAGCTTAACTACATAACTATGCAACTACGTAACTGTGCCTTTTATAAAAATAAGAGTATGTAGTTTGCTGGGACACACAGGGATCCTGTACAAAGGAACCATGCTGCATTTGGGAACTTTCCTTGTCATTCATATACTCAAGCCAATGTTTAAATACCAGTCTTAATGTGAAAGATTTTTTCATACATATATTCAAACCATTTTTCCTGCGCATGAACTATCAGACTAAAATGATCAATAAGTAAACGTCACAGGGGCTCCAGAGGCAGGAAAAAAACACAGAGAATTTGGCACATTCTCATTTCTTTTAATTATTTCTGGTAACAGCAATACTGTATATCTTTAACTGTTTTACAATAAGACTGAAAGGTTGTGCACCACTCGACCTGACAGCTGATCTTCAGATAATTGGATATAGAAGCTAGTATTATTTGTTATTTAAAAAAAAAGACTCTCAAAAAGAGTTTGAAAGTACGGTATCTGAAAGGAACCTTAAAATCAATAGAAAATATTCTACTTACCGTGAGCTTCATTCACTCTATTATCTATAAGAAACCACTTCACCAATCCATGCAGTAAACAAGCTTAACTTTTCAGATATTTATATAAAAGTATTGGTCTACTAAATTAATTCCACATTAGATGGAACATACTTCATGTAGAAAGCCACTACAACCCCCCCCCCCCATGCTAGGTCAGTGAAGAACAGGGCTACCACTATTTAGTCCTAACTGAAATAGCACAGGGTTAGATGACAAAACCAAACGTCTGCAATACTGAGTAAGAATTCAGTTCTTCAGAGAGGCTTTCCACAAAATCATTTCATCTACCACTCATACAAGGGGCCATGTTTTGCATCTGGTTTTCCAATGGGAATAAATATAACCAATTCCATACCACAAATATTGTGATTTGGTCAGACCATCACTTCACTGGTTTTGCTAACAACTCCTAGCAACTGCTCCTTGAGAAATGACCAAACATTGCATTGTAAATGAGACCTCATTAATGTTGAATTAGGTGTATGTAATAACAGTCATTAGGGGAAAAATATTTGCAATGTGAAAATGTATGCCTTTGTGCAAACAAATTTTCCTAATATTGCTTTTGCAAACTTTAGTGACCATTTCCACCGGTAGAAGAAAAATCACATGTTTTGTAGTTTGCACCAGTGGGAGGCATACTGTATGTCATAAAACTTCTTACAGATAAAGTTATTTTTGCTTACACCACCTTCAAGCGTGCCTTGTACAGTTTATAATTCACCATTTAATTACTGTCTAACAAAGAATATATAATTTAGATATGCAGTTTTTTTCCTACTTCTGTGATTTTTTTTTCCATTTATGACCTTTTATTATCCTCCTTAGACCTCTACCTTTGTCTAGGTGATTGCGAAGATCCCAGTGCTCTGATACTCCGTTACAATGGTAAGATTTAAAATGTAATATTGCTGCACAAGCTGCTGAGGCATGTAACTATGTGGCAAATACAAAATTACCTGTGTCATGACATAAACTTAGCTGTGTGCTGTGTAAAGCGACTGTGACATATTATTGTTATGCAGTATGCCTTTGCTTACTACTGCACTGAATAAAGAATGCTTCTCTAAAGCTTTCAAATATAAATCTAAGAAATTCAGTTTTTTCAAAATAATGGAATGAAAGATAAGCTTAATGCTATTTCCCTAACCTGCCCACAGACATTCCCCATTTTTTGACAATATGATCGAGGAATTCAAAATTGTGTTCTGTTAAAAAATCCAGAACCTGGGAAATCATATTGCTGAATATCAGCAAACGCTTGGTGAGAACAGGACTCTCCACCTGGAGGCAGCCCAAAGTCATTTTTAAGGCATCACTGTTTTCTAATGATTTAGCTCTGAATATCATGTGTGAAATGGCAGATTACTGGCCCACAGAATGGAAATTCTTGGACAGCAAATACTAGAAGGATGCAGAATCTTATATAGAGAAATAATGATATCAGAATATAGGGCAAATAAACTTTTTTTCCATCTCAGGAATATAGGGCCTGATTCACTAAACTGCGATAAAAATTATCGCACGCTTTTTTGCGGTAAAAAAGACGCGATAATTTGCGCGCGATTCACCATAGTATTATCGCGTGCGATAAATCGCCATTTTCGCATGCGGTATTTCTCACGCTAGTTTTACCGCATGCGTTAATTTCCGCGCTGAAAAGAATACGATCGCATGATTCACTATAACTTTTGCGCACTACATATCGCATTCGGCTATGCGAAAATTAACTCCTACTACAGGCAGGCGAAAAATTATAGAAAAGTACAGTAAATGAGTTTTTTGCAATAAAATATGGACTTACAGTGTTATTTATTCAAGTCTGTGTTTCCCTGAGAGTGACGCAGCCGCCAGTTTGCAGCAAAATGTTCATTTTTAATAACAGTAATTTTCTGCAAGTATTGGCGTGTATGGCTAACATGGCGTGCGTTCATTTGCGCGACTATTTATATTTGGCTACAAGTGATGAAATGTTTCGCCAGGCATGGATTCGCAGCGAATTTTTGGACGTGCGTTGAATTTTTTCGTGGCGGATTTTTTCATGCGTTTCGCAAAACAATCCGCCAATGGCAAAACGCATGAAAAAATTCACCACGCAAAAATTCAACGCACATCCAAAAATTTATACAAGCGTCAAAAAATAATAGTCACGGGCAACAATTTTTTTTGGCCCGCACAACATTTTTGCCGTTTCGTGGATCTTTCGAAAGATTTGCTAATTTTTCACTAAAGATAACCAGAACACATTTGCTCATCACTAGTGGCTACTATTTATAAGCATCTACTATTTATATGATACCATTTATATGCTACCATTTATATGCTACCATTTATATGTGGCTAATATTTATATACACCATTTATATGTGTAAAAATCGCCAAAATTAAGACGCGGTAAAATTTAAAGCGCACACTAAAAATAGAGCACATTTTATTGCACTTTAGTGAATCAGGCCCATAGTGTCCACATATCAGTGCTATTGTAATGCCCAACAAAGAGTGTAGCCCCTTACCCATATGACTTGTGTTTCTAACTTGCTACATTGACTCTCTGTTTATCTTAAATATTGCAATGGCTACAAAATTGGTCTGTTAAGATATAAAGCTATTGAAGGGACTTGCTCCTACCTACCCCTTCCGTCTAACCCCTGGTGCTTGAGTGTTCAGCTTTACAGCACCGCCACTATAAAATTAAATGCCAGAGACTGTTTGAGCAGTAGCTTCACTAGGCACCTTTAAGACTTAAATCAATATTATTTACATCAGCTTTACATAATCATATGATTGCAGCTACTAAACTCAAAAACCTAGAATTGAAATAAACCAGTTGTATAGTCTTTTACTGGAGATTATTATTATTATAGCAAAATTTAGCAATCTATTTTGTAAGTCCTCTATATCAACCAAGCATAGCAATCATTCATTGAGATTTTCTGTTTCAGTCTATAAAGTCTATGCATACTGGAATTTCCCACGTTTTGAATAATTTATTATTAATAAAATGCAGTGTTCTTTATTAACTTGCTTGACAAAGAACCATTGACTTTTTTAAATACTGTAATAGTGCAAATTTTTGTTAAATGAAAATTAAAGACCATGTAACCCTTAAATTTTCCTACCATGTATATAAGATGGGCACATGACCCCACCCAAACCACACAATTTGTACTGCATATATCCCCGCCATTCACCAGCATCATCACATTTCCCTAAAACAAATAGCAGCATTCACCCCATGGCTATTTTCCCTCTCACACTTCTTCAGTGACATTTACTTCTGCAAACAGGACATGTTCACAGTAAAGTTGATGCAGGCTTACACAGGCAGAACTTACTTTGATACAAAGTCCTGCTTGGATTGTGTCCTGTAATGGTTAAAATGAGCTCTGGATAGGTGGTTAGAAACAAAAACATGTTTCTCCAGTAGAATGCACAGCTAGAGCAGATTTTCTATGAAAACCAGCAGTGCAATTTCTTTAATAGCTGCTAGACTGGATGGTGTGTTTGTTACTCTGAGATGAGAAGAAGTGAGCCAGAGCCAAAGTCGATTGCTAACGGAGTGGGTTAGAGGAGGAGAAGGGATCCCAAGTGATTAAGGGGATGCTGCAGCCTTACTATTAAATGTTGAACAACAGGAGTGGCAGGTACTGTATTTAAAGATTTCAAAGAGGCTGTTCTCTGATTTCATTTTTGTGTCAGGGGTTAAATATCCTTTAAAGACACCTGGCTAAACAGAATCTCTACCTGTTAGTGATCTCCAATTGCATGAACTTAAGCCACTTAACTCCTTCTCTTAACATTCAAATACCCTTCATTCATCTGCACCTCACTACATATTTTCTCTTGTGTCTCCATAGGTTCCTGGCTGATTTCTACTCTCCTCTAAAACCAACCACTGGGTTGCACCCCCCCCCCCCCACTACTACACCTTTTTCTTGCCTCAAACCTTTCTGCCTTTTACATTTGGAATGTCATCCCCGATTTCCTTCAGAGAGAATCCTCCCTCAGTCTTTCCAGAACTAAACTCAAAGACTGCCTCTTGGAGCACCCACACAGCACAGCACTGGGAACTAGCACTTATATTGCAGTGTCACCCACTGTGACCTATAGCACTTATATTTGCCTATTTGTGTCTGTAAGTTACCCTCCCATATAGATTGTAAGCTCTATGAAGCAGGGACCTCCATCCTCTTTGTCTCTTTAATTCTTAACTTAATGCAACCCTACCTTATATTTATTTATATTTATTGTCATACATTGTATTTATCTATTATTGTAATAACTGAGTTTGCTGAATTCATTTATTGTTCTTCTGTACAGTGCTGCATGTTGAAGAGCGCAGACTCAATTTCCCCTATTTGGAATATCCCAGCAAATATTTAGAAAATTGCCCATTTAAGGTCTAATTGAATTAGGCTCTATATGTACGGCAACACATCAAAGTCTACATGATCTAACTGTGCCAATGCAGCGTCCAACAAAGTCCTTTGGCTCTGGAAACACAGGCATATGGAGTGCAGGACCAAGTGGCTCTGTCACATTAAATGTAGCAAAAAAAAAAAAAAACAACCACACCTTCATAAATAAAGTAAAACTTCACTCTTATTCAGTTAGTATAAGACTGATGCCACACCAGGCGTAGGGCTGATTTTTTCGGCAAGCGGAAAAACGCTTGCCGAAAATTCAGCCCTACGCCTGCTACTTGTGCCTGCACCCGAATGAATGGGATACGCTCGGGTGCAGGCACATGTAGCCAATATACGCATGAAAACGCAAGACTTTGCATTCTCACGCGTTTTCATGCGTATATCGGCTACATGTGCCTGCACCCGAGCGTATACCATTTATTCGGGTGCAGGCACAAGTAGCAGGCGTAGGGCTGAATTTTCGGCAAGCGTTTTTCCGCTTGCCGAAAAAATCAGCCCTACGCCTGGTGTGGCATCAGCCTAAAAGCCTGACAGGTTTCGGACCCTTCTTGGTCCTTAATCATAGGCTCACATTCAATTACTTAAAACTTCAATCAATAGTTTACAATGTCCATCACATAAAATCAACCAATGAAAACAGGATACAAAATTAACTAATGAACTGTTAAGGTGAACTATAGAGAGTCAATCTTTGATCCTGTTCTCATTGGTTAATGTTATCATGTGTTGGACATTCTAAACTATTAATTGAAGTTTTAAATAATTGAATGTGAGCCTATAATTAAGGCACAGAAAGGGTCCAAAATGGGTCAGGCATTAAGCCTTTTTTCATGATTCAACTCATCATGTTTTTATACTAAGTACATAAAATTGTACTTTATCACTGGAGGTGCAACCTGTTGTTTCCTGCTATGTTCTATATGTACCATACACATTAAAAAGGATACAGATATGTTGAGCATGTTATGTTTGTGTAATCAATCATTTTAACTTTAATATTGCTATGTAACACTTTAGAAGATTAGTCATTGACCTTTTTGGACTCCACTTACTTGAGGGGTGCATCCTGAGAAAAGGGGTCTTAGTGAAGATTGTAAGTACTAGCTACAGGGAAGGCCTGCTGACTGTATTAGTAAGGGATGAGGTATCTAGAAGAGCAGCCAAAAGCTCTGTGAGAACTGGACCTGAAGTAAATAATTTAAGGGATAGTAAAAAGTACCTAAGAGACATCATTGTAAGTGCCTTGTACGCAGGGCTGGACACCTATCAGAAATTATGTCAGAAACATCTGAGCAATTATTAGCTATGTACCATGTAACTGGTTGATGATAGCCTGTTGTAAAAGATTTAGCAATAAAGAGTTAAATGAAACATTTTTAGTGATACCATTTATTGTACAACTAATAAATAAATATATATATGAAATGCAAGCTTTTGATTGTTTTACATTGTGGTTTATGTAAAGAGTTTTTGCCATTAGATTACGTTCTCCCCTGCATGGACATACAGTACAAGAGAGGGAGGCACTGGCATCTGTTGCTTAGTAGCACATTCTCACTGTGTGGCTAGTGCATCTGTGTGGGGGATAAATGAACATATTTTGCCAACTTTTCCAATTATCTAAAAGGATCTAAAGATGCAAAAACAAATAAGGTAAATAATGGAATGAAAGTCATATAGAGCAATAAACCATTAAGCTTGTGGGCTCTCTTTTAGAACTTGGTTTTGACGTACTAATTTCAGATTTGTAAGGTCATTAAATTCTAATGAAATTTTGACTGAACTATAAAAATACTTAATTGAATTAGTTAAAACCACCAAATTGTATTGTATGATGTTATTCCCATTATAGTTATTAATGTGCTTGTCATAAATTGTGTTCGCAATAAAACTTCCCTAATAAGGATGCTTTTTTTCTTGCTATAATTACCTGAGCACTATCAGCATATTCCTACTGCTTTAGAGCAGCATTTTGTAAAATAATACTAACACAAGCTCTTGTCAAGCAATTCCCTTCTATATCTATGGGGAGCTGTTTTGTGGCTAAAATTCCACTTTTTGGAATCCTAAAATGTATGGCTCTTGCATAGCCCTACATGCCATTACTGTTAGTGATGAGCAACATTTTTTGCCAGGTATGGATTTGCAGTGAATTTCTGAAGTTCGCCATTGCCTGATTTGTTCGCGAAACAAAATGACAAGCGCAACAATTTTTTGCCACGCGCCATTTTTGTGTTACATTACAATTTTTTTTACATTTTGCAAATTTTATAGCGAAGCAAGATGGGACAGATTTGTTCATCACTAATTTGTGAATCAGCATAAATATCATGCACAGAAAAATATTGTTGCACATGTAATTTTTTTGTGCGCAACAATTTTTGGATGCGTGTGTTAAAAAAAAGACGTGTGCAACATTGTTTTTTTGACGCGCGTCAGTTTTTTGACACAAGCGACAATTTTTTTGGACGCAGGTGACAATTTTTTTTTTGCCCATTTTGCAAAAAAAAACGTCAACCGTCAAACACGGAAATTCGTCGCGAATCCATGCCTATTGAAAAATGTTCACTACTTAGCACTAATTACCTTAACAGCAAGCCACTAGAGAGTATAAGAAAGGAAAGATGGTATAAGTACACTCTATTATTTACATTGAATCTACATAAAACAACTTTTATTTCATCCCATGTATTCCTAGACTGAATGGAATATCCATATAAAGCTTTAAAAAAATGCAAATGTAAAAATGATAATTTTTTTTAAAGAAAAATAAATAATTTTGCAAAAACCTAATGGAACATTTTCATCTTTGTCGTGAAGGAAGAAACTTTCAATATCTTGATAACACTTCCTCCAGAATCCCATAATGTACAAATACTGTAAGTAGTGAAACATGTACATACTGTATGTGTATGTATGTATGTATGTATGTATGTAAGTATGACATGTTATTTTTGCACTTATTAATGTTACTTGCTTATTGCTGTTTTACTTTCCAATGTGTTAGTCTTTCTGTTTTCGACTGTAATAACTGTTTGTATTCAGCAGCATCAAAAGTCAATGTATGTCTAAAATGCCACTAGCAAATCTCTTTCCTTGTGTTTCTTGCCAATCCTAACCTTTCAATAATATTGTCACATTTTAAAAACCAAGTTCAGGAAACTATGAACTGCCAGTGTCATTGCTTGCTAGGAACAACTGCTGGAAAATGGCAGCCAAGGATTGTTTTTAATAAAGTGAAAAAGGAAAGGGCAACAGTTTGATTGTCCTATAGAAACCCGTTATCCAGAAAGCTAAGAATTACAGGAAGGCCATCTCTCAAAAACTATAGAATTTTAATTTTTTAAAATTTGTATTTGATTCCAACTAAGATATAATTTATAGGAGGCAAAACAATGCTTTTGGGTTTATTTCATGCTTAAATGCTTTTAAGTAGTGATGGGCGAATCTGTCTCGTTTTGCTTTCTTGCAAAAGATTTGCGAAACGGTGAAAAATTGTGAAAATGTTGTGCATCAAATTTTTTTTTTATTATACTATATACTGAAAAATAGTGATGGGCAAAATTTGGCAGACATGGATTCGCAGCAAATTTCTGTGTTTCGCTATTGGCAGATTGTTTTGCGTAACGGGCAACAAAATTCCCTGCGGAAAAATTTGCTGCATGACCAAAAATTGACACCTGCGTAAAATTAGTTTTTTTTCCTGTGGGCGCCCGTTTCGCAAAAAAATCCACCAATGCTGAAACACAGAAATTCACCTCAAATCCATGCCTGCCTAATTATTTTACCTATAGACTTATAGTATAAAGATACAAATTACAGAAAAGCCCCTTATCTGGAAAACCCCAGGTGCCAACTATTCTGGATTTGGATAACAGGTCACATGCCTGGATTGTCCTAATGTGCATCCATTATAATATTTATGTTTAAATACATATGAATATAGTCTATCTATCTATCGATTCATCTATCTTTTTTTTAATCCAATATTTCAAGCATGTCAGTATTTGGGTTCTGATCTTAGATTTATATTAAGAAAGTCTTAAAGATAAAGGTCTAAGATGAGGACCAAAACATTGGCTTGTCTGGCTTTAGCAAAGATGTAGTTTTAAAATAACCTAGGAGTGAAGTGTACTTCATGGAATAATCTATAATAAATATTTTTGTACATCTAGCTCCCAGGCAGAATAATTGATTTTGGGGGCATGCGTTCAAGCTCATTTGTGTGTTATACTGTGTATATAAAATCCAATGTTAAAATCAACACTTATGGGATTTGTGAATGTGAATAAATTTGACATAATTTTCTATTTTGATTATGGCATTTCCTGAAATTTAATATTAACATTTATAAAATAAATTTTACACTTTACACAAATAATTTTTACTGTAAAACATATTGACAAATAATTTCTTCAAAGCAGAGGCCAATATATACACTTCTTACTCTTGAACATGTTACATGAAGTTGACTAGGGAAAAGCAGGAGTCTCTAGGCTAATGCCAGCTTTAGAGGCTGCCCTTCAGTACTGTAGCTGGATTCTGCAAAGGCAAGATGTATTGGAAATGTTGGAACTGAAAAGTCATATCTCTGAGAATCATGGGAATCTGTGCTATGGTTTCATCTTCTAGTCCTTTGGCGCAGCTTGAGGTTGTACTTTTGATGCCATATGATGCTCTTATTTATACTGAAACTGTGATCAGTTATTTTATAAACATTAAAGCATGTTTATTTTTCAAACATTGCCAAGTATGTGTTTAGTAGCCCAAACATGCAGATGGGGATTTTTAGAAATGTGCAAAAGGGGTAATTGGCCAGAGTCCACCAAAACCAAAGAACCTACCTTTAGATCGTTTATAACTTCAGCTTGTTGGCTTTTCAGCAATGATTACAAGATGAGGAGGCTCTTTGTGTTGCTTTATCTCCCTGGTGGAGAAGAATCATTTGAAATATATCAGTGTAGTGCAGTCCATCTTTGCAGAAGAACAGACACTGCATGGCACAAACGTCATACAAGAAACACGTAGCACCTGCACACCGGGGTAATTCATTCTTAGATGTTCAAAATCTATACACATGGCACAGTATGGACAGAGCAAATTAAATATTCTTTTTGAAAGATTGCACTTCATGATTTGCTCCTATGGCTCTTGATGCACACAAACCCTACTCTACTTTGGTAATAGCACAAACCACTTCTTTATTGACTGCCTTATTATATTCATATTTACTGTAACAAATTTACCCAGTGAAAATTTCTTCTGGTACTGTACAATTATGGGCTGTGCAAAAGCTGTATTTAGGTGTTGCCCATAGCAACTTACTTTCCAAACTGATCTTCCTCCTATACAGAGCAGGACTATTCCAACAATTCACACTGCACATTCATTTAACAGTAAGGGGCAGATTTATCAAAATGTGAGCTTGATACATGTACTATTCATTCCTATGGGATTTTTTGAAGCATATTTTTGAACCATATATCAAATGGTGAATTCTAACTTTCAACCATTCATAAATTTGCTTTTAAAAATCCCATAGCAATGAATAGAACATGGGTGAGTTTTAAGCTCTAAACTTACATTTTGAAAAAAATGTTGAGAGGTTACAATAGAGCTGATTAACTCTCAGCCATTCCAAACCTGCAATCATGCTCCATATTGTTTAAGATTAAGGGGGACATTTAGGGGGTACATTTACTAAAACTCTGTTTTTTCTGGCCTTGAAAGTCACATAAACTCGAGGCTGGATACATTCATATTAAACTCAATCATTGCTGTATTTATAAAATGCTACGATTATGCTTGAATCATTTGTACGAAAATTTCCAGAATTTTCAAACTGAAAGTATTGTTGTAAGAGTGAAATGATCTGACTTACAATAAAATCCTTTTGTTGTTTTCATTTCCACCAGTCAAAGAGTAAAACATTGCAAGGTCTGTCATAGAAACAGATTTGTGAATAGTTTAACTGTAACATACAATACAATGTCAAACTGAAAAGAAGAAAAAGAGGCCAGAAGGGTGTTCAGTCAGGATTCTGTCTGCTAACCATTTGATTTGATATCATAGCAGCCAAATTCAAATGCGCCTGAATCATAATAAAAGCTCTGAACACCATATTCAATTTTTTAGCATGTGATAAACTGAGATTATTCTTGAAGAATGTTCTTTCACAACAGCGGAAAATTGGAATTGATTAGCACTCTTTCTTCGTAATATTGTTTTGATCCCTGTTGCAAAAGAGCTGCATAATTCAAAATTATTTAATTCTGTTGTAATAATAAATGTAGCATTGTTCCTTTTATTACCAGTCAGCAGAAACTTTGTGCTTGCGCTCTACTGATCTTTTATTAATACAATCATGTTCCTTTGATTATTGATTTAGTGATGAAGACAAAGACGAACTGTGAAAATATTTTTATTGCCTTGAAATAAAGCTTAAATGTCCAAAATGGAATTTTTATATGCTAAAACTTTATTCTCAAAAGCAGACTATCGTTTAAGTGGATTACTTGCGCTAGTGTGAAAGCATACATATATTTATAAGATTTAGCTGTGTGTTTGGGAAAACTGACATTGAAAATACATTTTATAAAGTTAAATAAATATTGTAAATCGATGTACTTGATTAACAAAGATTAGAGAAGTTATTAAATTCCTCTTTGCTAGATGAACACAGCAATGGACACTGATGCCCAGCCCCAAGTGGCGCCTAAAGAGGTCTTCCGATAAGTTGTGATTCTGCTCTAGGCGCAAATATCCAGTTAAGAAAACAGATCTGCACAACATTGTTTTTTCTGCCCCTGGTAAAGTGCACCCAAGCCAAGGTTCTTGTCTAATGGCAAGAGGGGCACTGATTACCTCCCTACTCATGGTATATTCACCTGTACTTGTACTGTGTGACTTGAAACACTTGTTATAGTGTTTTTACTTTCTAAATGGGGTGGTACAAAGAGATGCACACAACAGGTATGGGGCTTATAGGGGAGTGGGTGGAGTTTGGATGGATCATGAACAGAGTTTTGGCATAATGGGTGTGGCAGAGGAAGATCAGTGGCATGACCATGCATGAATGTGCCATTTTTTTTTCATTCATTTTGTTGGAAGGAGTGACGGGCAAAATAATTTGCCAGGCATACACGACAAAAAATTGTCGGCTGCATAAAAAAATGACGCACAGCATTTCTTTCGCTAATTTTTCACCACAAATCTTTTCAAATTCCAAATTTTTCGGCAAAGCAAAATGGGGCAGATTCGCTCATCACTAGTTGGCAGGGCTCTCCACCTAAGGAGCTCAGGAGACCAATGGACTAATAATTGGTAGTATGGGACCAGTGTTCCTTCTTGGCTATGTGTATAAAAAAAATTCTTTTGTGCGCATTTTTAAAAACAGTTTGCTCAGGTCAGAATGTTTACAAATTTGTGTGTTTTCACACACAATTCTTTGTGTGCACTGGCCTTAAAATTTGTATGTGCACACCTTAGAGGGAACATTTTATAGGGCCCCATGATTTTTGATGACAGTCCTGCGTGCAGATTGTTTTCCATGGAGCAAATTCATTTAACACCTGGTCTAACGAAGAAGAAATACGTTGGGTTGATTCCTAACAATACCTGCTAAATTCTATTCATTCCATTCCTATAAAGATGCAGAAGACAATGTCCTTGCACTAACTTCCCATTGTTTGTTCAACATATATTGCTATGTGTTGTCACTCTACCTTTACCCTTATATAATTGTCTTATCTGAGCTTTACCTATTCTGTAAGAGTTTAATTCTCAGAGATGCAATGACTTTCGTCATATGCAGTAAAGTTACTGGCTTTTTTATTAATATTTTAAATTGAGTTTTGCTGCGATACGGCATAGAAACAGGACAAAAACCTGAACAATTGTGTTTTCTTCCAGTCTAAGAAGATTCTTAATCATCCAGGTCATGATATACAGTATCTAGTAGAATTAAGTTCTCAAAGAAAACTCAGAAAGTCCAGTTGCTTTAGACTTAATTCTAACATATACTGCAGTGTCCATTTTTTTAATTGTTGAATAAAAAACCTCAATCAGTGATTTTAATTTCCCTAGAACACACAAACCATCTATTCCATATTAATGATATTTATATTTGTAGTATTGTTTTGTTTGTATAGTGCTACTAGTAATGCTCAGTTTTGTACATTCTAGCAATATATTAAAAGAACTGATAAGGAAGAATATGATTATATAACATAAATAACTATATAAAATGTATGTAATTCTATATACAATTACATTGAGGTATTAAATGCTGAGAGGAACGATGTTCCTTCCCAATAGAGCTTACAATCAAAGTGTGAAATCTAAAGAGGAAAATATCTTGAATATGTGACAAATATATGTGTCTGAGCTTTGTGAATTAAAGCACACAGCATTTTTCAGACAATGAAATGATTACATCTATGTGCTTCAAATCACCATGTAACAGAGGTCTGTGAAATAAAGTCCTCCACACTGTTAAATTATTCTACTAAATTATTTTGCTGGATTTGAAAAATCCACGCTTATATTTCTGAGAAAAAAAAAACTAATCCCAGTTATCTTTAACCAAATATTACACATTCCTGCAGTTATCAAATCTCAAAGATGTATGAGTATTGGTTTAATCTCTGTAAAGTCAGCTCTGGCCCTGGATAGATTATAAATCAAGGCATAGATTTCCACACATGCCGGGCAGGTTGGTAAAAATGATGCATTCTGCGGCAATATTACCTTTAAATTCAATGGGAAAACTGACAATGTAAAGGCATGTGTTTATTGTAAGATAAAAATTATATTTCTTGCACACAGGAAGTTTAAAATATTTATAGTAAATTAGACAGACATGGAACAGTCAAATGAAAAATTAATGTGGAAGTTTAATGTAAACTTTGAGTACAGAAGACAAGATATATCTGATCTGTTAGAACATGAAGTTCTGCACTAGATGTACAGAGATCTCTCATTTTAGAGTATAGTTCCCTAAAACATTATTTTTACTGTTCTGTTTAAAATGTAATTTGGTTTTTACTGTTCTCTTGGAAAGGCGACTCAGTTAACCTTTATTTTTTGTTAGTATTAAATGCAAATATAGTAAAATAAATGTATCTGTTCTGCTACATCTACCCAAAGTAGTACAATAAACAGGTCCATAACCAACAATGCCATAATGGTGCCCTATGGTAAAGAGGAAAATTATTATTATAACAATTGTTTGCTTTTATTTCTTTTTATAGATTGGAGTATTCTTACATCATAAAATATGTAAATAAAAAGAATGCACCACAATGTACTTTGTAAAATTTGGAAAAGCGTAATGAGGACTTAAATCAATTGTAGACAATTAATATGGCTACAATAGCATTGTAAATAATTTTCCCTACCCTTTTCTCATCCCAGTTTGACATTTTTTTTCTTTTAATTCAACTTTCTTTGTGGGTGTTACTTACTGTGTCCTCTGGTCTAGTTAATTAACATCTGTGTTTTTTACACATGGGGTAATTTATCAACATATCAAGATTTTTTTTTAGCTAAAAACTTGAATTCAAAATATGGTTTAAAAACTCGAATGTCTGATATTGCAAAAAAACTGAAAACTAAAATGTAAAACATTAACATCTAAAAGCTCACGAGTTTCTATAGAAGTCAATGGGAGTTGTCCTAGGCAAAGTCAAGCCATATTCAATCAAGATATTCAAGTTTTTGAGTTTTATTTAAGTTTTTTTATTTGAACTAGTTTACCACATTAATATACAGTATAAGCAAGCATCGATAGGCAAGTTAATTAGGAAAGCAAATTCGAATTCACAAACTCGAAAACTGATAAGCCCATTAATGTCCTACCATGAGCTTGTTATAAAATAGATTAAGTCTCCAACCACGAAGACAAAATATGTCCTTTCAATTGTAAAGCATTGTGTCATGGTCTGGTGGATTGTCAGTCTAAAATGTATTTAGAGAATAATAATAGAGAATAATACTAAATGAAATCTGAATGGCAAAGAACTGTAACTACATTGTTATGCAGATATGTTTCTACTATGATATTGACATCACATAAATATAATAAATGTTACTAGTTAGCATGCATTGTTTTGTTTGGGGGGTGGTCAAGTTATGGATGATGGAATTTCTGTCACAGTCCCACTATTATGTCAGGTGTATTCTTCCTATTATCTACATATCTATCACATTTAACTGAAATGAGGTAGGTTGTTTAAGACATTTTGGTTCAAAAAGTTCTGGCATTTTGAGCACTTGATCTTTAATCAGGTCCTACCCTATGAAATCTGGTATTGTATTTAATGAAGGAACTATTTGAAAATGCAAATTTAATATAAGCTTCATCTTGAAGAATTAAGATACTTTGTTAATATAACCAATTTAACATTTTGTACCATTTCTAAATGATTACAGAATTGTAAAGTTATTCTTTAGTAGTATCCACCTAATTGCAAGCTGTCTCTCTACATGCAGGAAGCAGAGTCAGAGTTTGGGTGACAGCTCTAATACATCATTGCTGTGTGCTCCCTATGCCTTTTTAATTTAGGGTTACAATATGTGACACAGAACATACCACATATTTGGTTGAGGCCCAAAGGTCACATACCACAACTTTAATTCCATATCAATTAAAAGTAGTGATGAATGAATCTGTCCCATTTTGCTTAGCTGAAAAATTAGCAAATCTTTAAAAAGATTTCCAAACGGCGAAAAATTCGCAAACCGGCGACAATTTTTTGCTCTGTGGTGAATTTTTAAGTGGTGCATTTTGGCATCCATTTTGAAAAATAATCCACCAGTGGTGAAACATGGAAATTCGCCGCGAATCCATGCCTGGAGAATTATTTAGCCCATCTCTAATGAAAAGTATATAAGATTATCCATCTCCAGACATAATGAAGTTAAAGAGATACTGAAACCAGAAACGAAACTTTGTTACATCGATCATAACATCGTCTTTGCATGCTATTTATAATTTATCTTAAAAGTATTTGCCCAATGCATTTACATTTCCTATCTGATCCCCCCAAGTTCCTCTATGAGGGGGCTGCCATATTTGTGCAGCAGGAGGCCGTTAGCATTAAAATCTGTAACTGACAGGCTGAGAAGGGACAGTCAGGTTGGCAAAACAGTCAGGTTTAGGAACTTCAAGTAACAATTACTTACAAAAGCAAACCTATCAGTGAAAAATGATTAACATGACCTATAGGTAACTTTTTATGTACATTCATATGTTGAGGAGTAGTTTTTTTAGTGTCAGTATCACTTTAAAGTACTGCTAAAAAAAACAGTACTGGTGAAAAATAATGAAAACATTTGTACAGTGTTTAATTAGACTGGTGTTAAAAAATAAGGTATTGGGTTTTTTTTAACGTTATTGACATAGAATATAGTCCAAGCTTGCATTGTTTGCATTGCTGCTTCCCCCCAGCCTCTAGCTGTAGTAATAAAAAACAACTGTAAAGCCTTGGGAGAAATAGTCAAAATCAAGTTTTATATAATATAAGCAGTGATTTCTATTTTTCAATTTGTCTCATTAAATATAGCATGCATAATAGTATTTTTTGTTAGTCAAGGGATGTAGATTTAAGTATCTAATAAAACTATCTGACAAATTGAGCTAATTTTGTTTGTTTTTTGTTTCTGTTCATTTTTTTAGCCCTTTTAGTGTAAACAAAAAAGTCATGTACTGTAACTCAACACCTCATATAATACCCAATCTTACAACACAGCTCATTACATGTGAAAACAATGTCCAACAGTTAAGTTAAATTATGTCATCATTTTGTAAATCTCTCTGCTATTTCCTCCAGAAATAAGATGTCAGGAATATTACAGTTCAGCTGTTTGTCACAGAAAGCCATGTAAAGACTGCAGCCGGGCCCAGATGCACAGCCGAGATCATAGCCTTTGGGCTGCTGTACAAAAATATTCTTGATTCTAAACAGTGAAAGAGCTTACAGCTAACAAGCTATTAGAGGTTTTGAATGAAATGTCAACCTTACCCTTTCTCCAGCTAACACAGAATGTGTAAAACAAAATCTTCAATGATCGCTAACAGAAGCAGTTTAAAAAACCTTCAGGCTAACTTTCCTGCTGACCCATATGTTTAAAATGTTCTACTGAATATACTCTTTGTAGACCTGCAAGGCAGCCAATAAGGCTTCCCTTCCTATGCCTAGTGAATGGATACATTATGTAAACTCTTACATGTCAGTGTTAACCATGTACATACAAAAGTCCAATAATTACACTGTAAATACTCAACATTAAGGGCCTAACTACAGAGGAAACAGACCCTAAGGTTGCAGGGGGAGGGGGGGTCCAGGAGAAATTTTACATTTATGGGTTTCTGTTTCATCTAAAAGATCGTTTGCTCCAAGATTGTATTTCCCAAAAGTCATGTTTAGATCACCATGCCCGTAAGACACATTGCTTTTTCTGTAAACTTTAAATGATTGGATGCTGTTGTTTTCTGATTTATACATTAGTCATATTGTATTCAATTATTTGTCCGAAAATTGCATTAACTATACACGTTACCATTAATTATTTATTCATTTTGTATGGTATTTGTTGCTGGTGACTGAACAAAACCTAAGCCTTTTCAATATTTTGTACCTTGGTTTATTTCATGTTGATGAATTGACGTGGGTTTTGCATCCCTGATCTACACAAAATCATCCATAATGTCAAAAATGAAAAAAATCAACCTACATTTTTAATTATTCAATATTGTATTCACTTTTTATTTACCACCTTACCTAAGGTGGTGCTGGTCCCTTACAGTATCTATACCAGGGGTCGGGAACCTTTTTGGCTGAGAGAGCCATAAACACCACATATTTTAAAATGTAATTCTGTGAGAGCCATACAATATGTTTGGCCCCGGATGCTGCAGTAGGGGGGTCCCAAGGATGCCGGATGCAGATGTGATGCGGAGGAGGGCATGGCCTCGCTCAGCGAATATAAGGCGTGTTCTAAAGCTCAGAACACGTCTTCTATCCGCTGAGCGCAGGCCATGCCCCCCGTTATTTTTTTTATTAAAGATTTGGCAGCGAGACAGATGTAGCCATCAAAAGAGCCACATCTGGCTCCCGAGCCATAGGATCTATACAGTTTCCTCACATATATAAACAAACAGAATAATGAAGACCAAGAAAGGAGCAACAATTATGGCTGGATTGTAAAAATGCATCACACACTTTCAACATGATGTAAAAATAAAAAGCTTATGGCTTAACTACCTACAAAAGACCAAATAGCGGTGACCAAATAAGCAGGGCATTTGCAGGGTCGGACTGGGGGGTGCTGCCCCAGGGGACCTGCAGGTGCCCCTGCCAGCCACGTCCCCTGCACCCCCCCCCGGCCAGGGCCCCCGCTGAGCAACCCCGCAGGGGCCCCCCTAGCCCCCCCCCGCAGGGTCCCCCACCCTACATCCTCCCCGAGCACGCATAATTGAACGCGTCAGGGTCTACTCAGTAAGTCTACTTAGCCAGAATCTATTGTGACCAAACATTTTTGCTAAATATTTTGTGAGGTGAAAATGCAATCCTGATTTGAATAATCTTTTCTATGAATGTCTGACACTAAAGTCTGAAGTGAAAAAATGTGCCCGGGGAAAAAGTCACTTTTTTGAATTGTCACACCAGAACCGGTCTAAAAAATCCAAAAACCTCTAATGTTTTGAAGCAAGGAATGATCCTCCGTTGACTTCTACATGATCTCAGCAAGTTTTAGCTGGTGAATTGTTGGATTTAGATTTTTAGCCATTTTGTTGCATAGTAAATCTCAAAAAACTTTTTTTCTGTTACTTTTAGTGCTAATCAAAAGAGTTTTAGAAATAGGTTATTACTGTCATATGCGGGGAAACCTCATTCAGAATGCAAGATACCTGAGACTGTAGTGAGGTTTATAAATACACAGACAAAACAATACTGGAGTGGGTTAAATTTAAGGAGCTGGATGTCTTAGAATAGAAACTATGGAAAGACTTGAAAATTGCTATTTACCAATGGGCTTCATCCAACATGACAGAATATTAAACCTTCAAATTGTTAAGTACTGGTGTAAATCATACAGTGAAAGTACCAATTTAATCAATTTTAACAGTAAGTAACACAACAAAATGTCTCTTCATTTTCTTTCTTTCTCTCTTTCTTTCTTTCTTTCTTTCTTTCTTTCTTTCTTTCTTTCTTTCTTTCTTTCTTCTCTCTCTCTTTCTTTCCTTCCATCCATTGCTCAAATAAGATTTAAGAATTGGCCCCATGCCAAATGCCAGATGATACTATATATTTTGCATGTAAAAAAGCAGCAGTTTTGACCTAATGTAATTAGGGTGTGATAGAAAGAGCGACTTTCTGCATGGGGAACATCACTTTACATTTAAATGAACCCTACACGATTATATGTACTCATTTATGTATTTGTGTCATTTAACTCAGCCAAAGTTTTTCCCATTTTCTAACTGTTGTTAGTTTTATTAAAACACAACTGACCTTCCCTCCTGAGAAGATCTAATCAAAGTGACAATTTAAATGTACTTTAGTGTAACAGAGGGAGAGGGAATGATCATGCTGCTGAAGGGGGTTTTATGAGTACTAAATTTTGATGTCATTCCTCACCAGCATCATCTGCTGCCTGATGGCAAGTCTGACACTTTCTAACGAATTCTCTTTTATAGCTGAGATTTTTTATGACAAGACTTTGTTTTGCATCTACTTTTACAGTTTATTTTGTAAACTGCATGGACCAACTATGAATCCGTGGGCGTGCTAACCAATATGCATGCATAAACTAATGTGGGCATCGTGTGTTTGATTAATAAAGTCTGTAGCATTATTTACTGGTTTCTTTACTTGGGTTTCAATACTGTAAAAACTGAAAATTACTGCTGTGGAAACTAATTATAAAAGATGCTTTGCTCATCTTTTCAGACATGTTAATGAATTATCTGCTTGTTTAAAGGCTGCAGCCAGTGATTCTATTAATTCACCTCATTCCTGGGCGGGTCCTACTTTTCCCCAAAAAGCACAACAGCCCAGGATACTGTTGGCTGAGTGCACTCTACCGGGCATCCCCTCTTGGCTTGGGCCAGAACAGTTAAGAATTTTTTCTGAGATCTCTGTACAGGAAAGCCCTGGAGATATAAGCACAGGGGCTGCATGACAAGGGATCCGAATAACCAGCAGCCAGATTGCACTGGTTTATGTTTAAAGATTGGCAGAATCAGATGCAGCTGTGATTGGGTGAGAAGGAAAGAGTTAAGGCAGGAGAAGGCTGGCCTGGGGGGCAGAGAAAGAGAGGAATGTGATGTCAGAAAAGCACTCACTTCCTTATCTTCTGAGCAGGTAGAAACATCCCACCCACCCTCCCTCTTTTTGCATAGTTTGCGAAATGTCAGGAGTTTCTCTTCTTTTGGTTTTCATATTATCTATTAATAACTGAATGTGGAATTTTACCTGAATGCATTGTTATATTGTGCTTTCTGTATCTTTATATGGTATAAACTTGAGAGTCAGCTTTGTGTTTAATTCATGTTAACAACAATTTATTGATCCAGGGAATGTTTCCGATCGCCCAGGGGGTCAGGAAGGATTTTTTTCCCTCTTGAGGCATAATTGGCACTAGCTTCAGGTTGGGTTTTTTTTTTTGCCTTCCTCTGGATCAAAATAGTGGATATATGATAATATATTTTAAGTTTTATTTGTCACAGCAGCAGTAGGACCTTGCCAGAGTACTGCACAAGTCATTTTAGCAGAGGGAGAAAGGAGGTTCTCTCCTGTGACTGCACGGTGGATTGATAGATACAGACGCTACTACTGCTTGTGCTAGTTGACAGCCTGCTTGGATTTCCTATCATCGAGACACTGCAGATCCAGGACCGGCAGCAGGGCTGCTGAACTTCTCTCATGGTTGGTAATGCAGCTCCTGCTGGTTTGGGGCCATCCTCTCTGTAGGTAGAGGCAGTCTAATACTCATTCAAGTCTTCAGCGAGGAACGGCAGAGCATAGTAGCGACCTCTTATGGAATTATGGCTTTAGAATATTGCCTTGGGTTAGGCTGGCAAGGTCCTATTTATTTGATAAAATGTGAATAAATGCTGTGGCCATTTTCTCCACCTCTGTCTCCTGGTGTTTCATTAAGGTATGTAACAAGGGGGTTCAGTGGGGTGCCTCAAGGCGAAGGGTCAGTTGATGAGTCCCCTTGTCATGTGTTTGTGCTCTAGTAGAACTGGTGCATAAGACACCTGAAAGAAATAGTGGTGTGGTGCTCAGCAAACAACCGTAAACAAGGTAGGAAGTAAGCAACTAGAATCCTGGAAGAATCCTGGAAGAACTCTTCTACTTTTCTAGAAGGCTTTCCACTGGATGATCACACATTGTTACTAGGATTTGTTTTTATTAAGACACAAGAGCATTAATGAGTTTGGACACTGAAACTGGACAATTCAATACATCTCAAAAGTGTTAAGCCAGTGTGAGGACAGGGATCTATGCAGATCAGTTAGGTTTTTTCACCCCCATCTGAGCAAACCCATTGTGTATGGACCTTACTATGTACATGAGGGTGTTAAAACTAAGGGGCACATTTACAAAGTAATTTTGAGAAAAAGTACATTTTTTTTACTTCTAGATATTTTCGAGATTTACGAATGGGTTTTTGCAAGTACTCGATTTTTCTGATATTGTCTCTTGAAAAATTTGAGGTTTTTTTTGGAAATTTTCCAGGAAAATTTTATTTTTTTCAAAAATAACTCATGATTTATTAATGTTTAGTTAACTTTTTTGTCAAAAAAATCTGTTGAGTATCATGTCCTATGGAGGCTTAGAGTAGTAGAGGAATAGAATAGTCAGTGACAGCTTGTCCTTGACACATTTTCAAGGAGAAGTTAATCCCCTCATTGTTTTCTGTTTCACCTGGTTTCAATGAGAAATTAATCCCATCATTGTTTTGTATTCTACACATTTTCAAGGGAAAGTTAATCCCATCTTTGTCTTCTATTTCACTCAGTTTCAAGTGAAACTTGAACACATTATTGTTTTCCAATGCTCCTAAAATGGGTACTGGAGCATCATTTAAACATTTTTCTAGTTTAAATAATACTTTTGGCTCAAAAAATTTGGGATTTTCTAATGTAAACTCAAAATTATTGTGACATTTTATAAATGCAAAAATGATCAAGTTAAATTCGAATTTATACCATGTTGAGTTTTATACAACTTTCAAGGCCAGAAAAAAAACAAATTTTAGTAAATCAGCCCCTAAGTATTGAATATAGAATTGTGAACAATTACAATAACCAACAGCATTAGGGTTAAGATTTCCTTGTAAAAGCCTCAGACCCTTATTCTTTCTCCACCAAACGTTATAGTTGGCATTATGCCATCAAACTGCTACATGGAGATTTGTGGTTCAGCACCATAAGAACCAATTTCCACTGCTCCAGAGTCCAATGACAGCAGCAGCATTTACAATACTTCAGCCAATGCTTTCCATTGCCTATGGTGGTGTTAAGCTTATGTGCAGGTACTTACCCATAAAACCTAGTGCTACCACCCTTAATCATAGGCACAAAATGTTCAATATTAACAGTTCTTTTATACTCTTAGTGCAGCAACTTTTACAGGTAAAAAAAAATAATAATTGGTTGCATTTTCATGCTCACATTGTTCAACTAAGTACCTTAAAAATACATATATATTTCTGTAAAAAGAGACTTGACATTCTGCAGTGGTTTATAACTGTTTTATGGATTTATTCATTGGCAATGCAATGCATGAAGTAAATATTTCAGTGTGCTAGAGCTGATCCTCTGTGATCTAGAGATAAATATTGTTTTATATTCTGTTCTTAAAAGGAGAAATATAGCATTGTGCATTCACTTGTTTCCTCAGATAGCGTTGGATTCATAACTCAATTAGGATGATCATCCCGTCGGATTTAAGCAGCGTGACCTCTACTGTCTGATGTACCATATTCCATATTTAATGACCACTACGACAAAACAAATTTATACCATCATTAGCTTTCCTTTGAATATGCAGAGTTAAATATCTTTGTTCGCAGTATGACAGTTTACAAATCTGTAACCTAAAGCTATGCCCTTGATAAAATATTGTAAGATGAATTGATTATCAGAATAGCTATGCATTTTTTGGGATAATAAGTGTATATTCCAAACTGTTTAACCCTTGATCAGATAAAGGGTTTATATTATTTATGGCTGTTTTCTGTTTAAGTCTTAGGTATGTAGAATATATAGAATTCCTGGAGAGTTTTCACTTTGCAAGGGGCCATGGATTGTTCTGCTGTAGACTGGACCACAGAGACCTTATCTGCACACCCTAGCTCTCCAAGAATCTATGTCCGGTGCACACTGCTGGGGGGATCGGCACCCCCCAAAAGTACTATAGCAACAAAAAAGCGAATGGCACTCAGGACTGCAAACATGGGTAAAACCCTTTTAAAGTTTATTGCGGAGGTGCAACGTTTCGGGGCAATGAGACCCCTTTATCACATTGCCCCGAAACGTTGCACCTCCGCAATAAACTTTAAAAGGGTTTTACCCTTGTTTGCAGTCCTGAGTGCCATTCGCTTTTTTGTTGCTATTGTTCTGCTGTAGAGCCACAGGATACTGCCCCCAAGAATTCTTACCAAGAGATGGCTGACAAGAAACTAGTGAGGTAGCAGAATCAAAATCCAAAGGCCATGGCCAGAGGTGTAACTACAGAGGAAGCAGACCCTGTGATTGCAGGGGTGCCTAGTAGTGTAGAGGGCCCAGTGAGACTAATTTTGATCAGTTTCAATTTACAAATGTTTCGGTGCCCTAAATTAAATTTGCTGTGGGGCCCAGTAGCCACTGGCCAGGCACATGTATATGGTGAGATAAACTCTAAAACCAATAAAAGAAAAATTGCCTCATGGGGTACTATCATAAGAATAAAATTGTAATTTAAGCTTTATCTCATGGAAATAAGAAACTTTCTAAATGTAATAAATTAAAAATTATGTCCTATTTTTGAAATAACCATGTTATTCTTCACTCTCTCCCTCTCAGTAACTTAACACTCTTCATGCTCTCTTCATGTAGAAGTCAACGTCAGATTTTAATCAGCAAGTCGGTAAAATACATCTTTTGGAGAGGGCTACCTTTCCTAGTAGATATATTAGAGCTTACTCTAATAACTGAATTCAGCACAAACAATATCTAACAAAATAACTGACTCTAGCACAAATCCTGCATGTACAGAAACAGGAGTCAGCTCTAATACTTTTTCTAAGTACTGTCCATCTAAATCTGACTCCACCTCCTGCATAAAGAGAAAATAAAGAGAAATATTGCTGAGAGGGAGAGCATAAAGAGTAACTTGATTATATTAGACAATGTTTAATTTATTATATTTAGCAAGTTTCTTATTAAGATTAAACTTATCATTTTCGAATAGATCCTCTTTAACAGACAGAGATTCAGTAACCATTAAGATGCCAGTTTCCTATCGATCCACTAAAAACCCAGAAATGTGTAATTATCTGGTACTGGCACTCTTGTACGTGAGTGCTCTACAATCTAAAGCACTTAAAGGGTTTAATGGATACAGAATTGTATAGAGCAGAGGTGAAACCTGTAAGTGAATATGTTCCACAAATTCCATATAAGTTCCACATAAGTACATTAATGAACACAGCAGCTAACACGTTAGGATAATAGTCTGTATATTTCAAAACCAAGATGGATTGATACCAAAAATACAACCATTTAAGAGGATACATGTGAATGTTCACAAAGATCCTGAGAATAATGCAAAAGCAGTAGCTGATGTTCAACATAAACCCTCACATCAAGGAGGCAAAACCTTGCAGTATGATCTCGGGGGTCGGGGGGGGGGGAACTATATGACAGACAGAAACAAAGCAACAAAGCACTTACACAATGGATAAAAGATCAAGAAGAAGCATAAATCGAGATGCGGGCCCTGCCCACGAGAGCTTGCATTCTAGGTCATAATGAAATTAGAAGGAGTTCAAAGACTAGCAACAAATGAATTATAGGATGTGAGTTACAAGGATAGGCTGTCCAGTTCAATTTGTTCCTACTGGAAAAAAGTGTCCTAAATTAATTACCATGTATGAATATACTGTATAAAGACTGAATATAATAACCTTTCGCAAGATGTTTTCATCAAAAAATGCACACAAAGGAGCTGTCATTTCTATGTCTCCAAGGGGTTCTAATTTCTGTGTTTCAGTTTCAAATTTCATGGGGCTTCATTTTGTATATTTACACGACTGTTGCAGAATGTGTTTGGGGCAGGTGGGGGTCTCATTTTTAAAGGGCAATTTTTCTTCCTATTATAAATGTAATTTTGCCCGGAATATATTTTGAGCATTTATCATTTTTATAAACACTACTGTTTATAAACATAAATGTAAAAAGGGTGCATTTACCTCTAGCAGCTATCTATATGGTTTATGTCCAGAACACATCCCAACATTTGTGCAACTCTTCCCTAAAATACAATGAAATAGTGGCCACAGGTAAACATGGTCCTGTAACACGAGTGCTCCATCTTATGGATAGTGATGAGCGAATCTGTCCTGTTTCGCTTCGCCATAAAATTTGCGAAAAGGCAAGAAAATTTGCGAAATGTGTCACACAAATTTTTGTCGCCCACGTCTTTTTTGACGCAGCTGCGCCCTTTTTGATGCGCAACAAAAAAAATTCCGTGCAACAAATTTTTCAACGCCAAATTTTCTCGGAGGTTTCACAAAATATTTCGCCAATGGCAAAATGCGGAAATTTGCTGCAAATCCATGCCTGGCAAAAAAATTCACTACTTATGGACTCTATAAAATGATAAAAAAAATGATAAAATTACTTATATAACACTAGTTAAAAGTTTTACCCCCCCCCACAAACCAGGGACTAAAAAGTTAAAATAGAAGTTGTGTCTACAGGATGTTTTAATATCAGTGATATCACTAAGGGGCACATTCATGAAAACGCGAGTTCAAATCCCGAATGAGATAAATTCGGATTAGATACAATAATTTCTGAAGATCGCAAATATCACAAATATGCTTATGAAAAAATCGTATTAGTCACGATAATATCGTACTGACGATCTGAAAGTCACAAAATTTTTGTACCAAACGATTGTAAACAGCGGGAAAACTTTTCCGATTTTTTCGCACAAGTGTACGAAAAAGTCGCACAAACGTACAAAAAAGTTGTGTGGGCAGCAAAAAAGTTGCGCAAGCGGCGAAAAATTCTGCGAAAATACGCTCGGAGCGTTCTAATGAACGCAGTATGTTAGCAATAGCCTTATCTGAAAAATCAAAATTAGTATTGCCCAGTAAAGGCTATACGATATAAGCTAAATATGAAAACAATTGTAAACTGCAACTGAAGAAAAAAATGTGTGTGTGTGTATATGTGTAGATCTACTGCCTGTCCAGAAGTGAAATTATTGCTTCCTGACTTATAGCTTCATAGTTAGGAGCCAGACCTTAGAGAAATTTTAACAGTGTTTTAACGACTGACCTCTGTTTGATACTGCACTAACTAAAGCAAATCTGCTTACAGATATGATGGCTCATTAACTACAGCAGCAGTTGCAGATGCTCAAAAAAGGACACAGTCATTGCATCTGTTCATGTCAATCATTAAATTAAAGTGATGAGCGAATCTGTCCCGTTTTGGTTTGCCGAAAAATTTGTGAATCTTTTTAAAGATTTGCAAAACGGCTAAAAATTTGTGAAACGGCGAAAATGTTGCACATCAAAAAAAATGTTGCATGCGTCATTTTTTTTTAAAGGGGGATGACAATTTTTTATGCACTTGGCATTTTCCACTGCGAATTTTGTTGCCCATTTCGCAAAAAAATCCGCCAATGGCGAAATGCAGAAATTCACCGCGAATCCATGCCTGCCAAATTATTTCGCCCATCGCTATTAGAGGTAGTTGGATCCAAAGATGTGTCCATTTGTGTCCAATGTGCTTGTTGGTGGTGAGGGTTTGGACCCAGTGGTTGGCACATGGGTGTCAAAGCAGGGTGGTAATCTCTTTAGACAAGGGTCCCAGCAGATTTCCCTGCTCTCACTTGGCATGGCAAGCAGCCATTGGTGGTGGTTTCTCAGTTGGCAAGCATTACAGTGGGGGTTTAACATAAAACGTGGTTTAAAACTTTGCACTATAATTTACTGATTATATGTGTGTGTGTATATAACATTATTGTTTGTTTAATATTTGTATATTGTAAGCTCTTTTGGGCAGGGCTCTCTTCACCTCTTGTATCGGTTATTGATTGCTTTATATGTTACTCTGTATGTCCAGTGTATGAAACCCACCTATTGTACAGCGCTGCGGAATATGTTGGCGCTTTATAAATAAATGTTAATAATAATAATATAAGCTGTGGCCTGTTTACATCCTATACTGGATGTTATTATTGTGCTTCAGGTAAGTGTTCTGCCCTAGAAGGAGCCTACATTTCCCACCATGTCTGAAATCTCTTTTAACTTTAGATTCCTGGATGGGAATGTTATATTTTAGGACTATAAAATTGGTCTCTTGATTTGTAATCGTTTTCTCAATATATTGTCATTGTCATCAGTCTATTTTCATGTACAGTTTATGAGTAGCAATATCCACATGATTACTGCTGTTTACTGTAATGGTATACTAAAAAGTTACTCAATTATTGAATATCATTTTAAATCATTCAGTAAAATGTTGTAATATGTATAATAATCAGCTATTTTAAGCTGCATATTGATATATTTTGCAATTCATTATAGTGCAATTTATTTTCCAGTAACCACTATAATTGGTTTTACAGTTGTTTCTATATAGTTTTATTTTCCGCATCTTTCAACATAACATTTACATTTCCATGCAAAAGCTTTCCAGCTTATAAAGTATCCATCACTGGGGTGCTTTATAATTTGCCTTGCAAAATGTAAAAATAAAGCACATTCGATTTTTTAAAATCAAAGGTAAAAAGCCACAATTTTCATGTTATGGCCCCTAAAAAAACGCAAGAAGGGAGAGACACGGTAATAGGAACCAGATCTTTTTTTTTGAATATTATTTAACATTTGCTGCAATAAAATTTTCAGTATATACACAGTTCCCTGCTTCTAAATCAGTTTGTAGTTAAACATTGCAGAATATAAAATATGGGGGCATGTTTATGTCTGCAAGTGCAATTTGAGAGAAATTGCCATGTTTTTTCCATAATTTAGTGTTTCGCTAATTTTTCAGCAAAGCGGAACAGATTTGCTCATCACTATTTATTAGGCCAAAAATTATTTTTGGGGTTGACATATACTTTAAGTATAAGGTGTAGGTACCCACCATCACATGAAAGTGAGTATACAGTTTGTATGGGTATAAACAGAGGAGAGAGGTGTGTATATAAATATATCAGGTGCGTTTCTCACAATGACATTGAGTATTCAATTTTACCTAAAATGTGGTTTATTTAAAGATGCAGTTTTAGTATGATAAAGGTATGTCTATATCATCTGTATGAAGCAGGATCTTGCATACAAAATTGTTTCGAGAAGCTGCCAAATATTGATGCGACTACATTTTGAATGCTACAGTCCATTTCCTATTGGAAAATGGATTGTGCTGGATACAGCACACTTAATTAATTAACTGGCCACAGTTTAGAATGCACACAGTACAGCTGAGATTTAACACTACTAGACATAATAATGTCGGGTGTTCTTCCTAATTCAGAAAATAATGCTCTTTTGACTAACAGCTTTTGAGTCTAATAAAATCCAGTGGAAATAGGGCTTCAGGATCCATGGATAATATTTAAAATATCATGTGTATCACTGCAACCTTATAAACAACCCCATAGTGTCCCAATCAATAATTTGTGAAATGCTACTAAAGAGCAAGAAACAATACAAACTTTTGGGTTACACATTGAGACACTAAACTTCTAGGTCCTAGTCAAAGGTCATAGTGTCATCTTCTGTGTTCAAGGGGGGTGATATTTCTTTAAGTACTGATTATGATTTATTATCTTGAATGAAGTTTTTCTTGATTATTGATTGAACTTTGTTTATCAGCTAAATGTTGTCATGCTAATGTAGACCACTGGTGTTTCCCACTTTTTTGTGTTTATTGTTTAATTTGGAAGTCTGAATGGTCATTGCTTATGAATCTACACCTTAAAGACTAAAACACAAAATTATTTGTTATGTTTCTATTTCCAAATAAGTTTGCAAGGAGTCCATCAAGTTCAACCCTTCCAAGTAAACCCAGCACACACAAAACCTATACTTACCTATCTATATACTCACATACATACACTATATATATATATATATATATATATAAACATTAATAGTAACTGTAGATATTAGTATCACAATAGCCTTGGATATTCTGCTTGTTCAAGACTCATCCAGGCCCCTCTTATAGGCATTAACAGAATCTGCCATTACCACATCACTAGGAAGGGCATTCCACAACCTCACTGCCCTCACCGTGAAAAAAACCCCTACACTGCTTCAAATGGAAGCTCCGTTCCTCTAATCTAAAGGGGTGGCCTTTGTGGCATTGATTGTTTTTATGGGAAAAAAGAACACCCCTATCTGCCTATAATCCCCTCTGTGTAACAGTAATAGTAAGTTAGGTTGAAAAAAGATGTACGTCCATCACGTTCAACCATAATGCCTATATATAACCTGCCTAACTTCTAGTTGATCCAGAGGAAGGCAAAAAATCCCATCTGAAGCCTCTCTAATTTGCCACAGAGGGGAAAAAATTCCTTCCTGACTCCAAGATGGCAATCGGACCAGTCCCTGGATCAACTAGTACTAAGAGCTATCTCCCATAACCCTGTATTCCCTCACTTGCTAAAAAAAATCCAACCCCTTCTTCAAGCTATCTAATATATCGGCTAGAATGACTGAGTCATGTAGAGAATTCCACAACTTCACAGATTTCACAGTAAAAAATCCTTTCTGAATATTTAAATGGAACCTCCTTTCTTCTAATCGGAGTGGGTGCCCTCGTGTCAATTGGAAGGACCTACATGTAAATAAAGCATTAAAGACATTATTATATGATCCCCTTATATATTTATACATAGTTATCATGTCACCTCTTAAGCGCCTCTTCTCCAGTGTAAACAGACCCAACTTGGCCAGTCTTTCTTCATAACTGAGACCTTCCATACCCTTTACCACTTTAGTTGCCCTTTTCTGGACCCTCTCTAACTCAATAATGTCCCGTTTGAGCACAGGAGACAAAAAATGAGCGACATATTCTAGATGGGGCCTTACCAGCGCTCTGTAAAGGGGAAGAATAACCCCCTCCTCCCGTGAATCTATACCCCTTTTAATACAGCTCAAAACCTTGTTTGCCCTTGCAGCTGCTGCCTGGCATTGCTTGCTACAGCCAAGTTTATTATCTACAAGGACTCCAAGGTCCTTCTCCATTATGGATTTGCCTAGTGCAGTCCCATTAAGGGTATAAGTGGCTGCATATTTTTACATCCCAGGTGCATGACTTTACATTTTTCCGAATTAAATCTAATCTGCCACTTAGCCGCCCCCGATTGCCAGTTTGTGGAATTAATTGTAGAATTAATTGGGCTGCAGAGTTTTGTGCCATCTGCAAACACCGATACATTACATATAATACCCTCCCCTAAGTCATTTATGAACAAGTTAAACAAAATTGGACCCAGTACAGAACCCTGAGAAACCCCACTAAGAATGTATGTGATCCCTTAATAAGCCTTCAATATTCATGTATTTTAGCATAAAATAGCTGAGCCATTTTTATCAAAACACCATGAACGTTTTTGGCTTCCATGGAACATAAAAGGTAAATAAACTGTCCATAAAATGTAAAATATAATTCTCACTGCATGTTCAATTTGGGTTATTAAAAATCTGTTACATTTCAGACTTTGGCCTTGGCTGAATTACTATAAAATCTTAAAACATTAGAATACAAATGTGGTTTATTTGTCATTAGTGATGAGCGAATCTGTCCCGTTTCGCTTCGCTGAAAAATTTGCAAATCTTTGAAAAGATTCATGAAAAGGCGAAAAATTTGCGAAACGGCAAAAATGTTGCGCGGCAAAAAAAAATTTGAAAAAAAGACTATTCTTTTGTCGCCCGCGGCTATTCTTTTTTGACACCCGCAACTATTCTTTTGATGCGGGCGACAATTTTTGGACGCACAGCAAATTTTTCCACGGCAAATTTTTTCATCCATTTCACAAAACAATCCACCAATGTCGAAACGCAGAAATTCGCCGCAAATCCATGCCTGGCGAAACATTTCCCCCATCACTATTTGTCATCAACATGCATTTATTGTATCTTAGTTAACATCCAGTACAAGGTACTCTCTTATTACAGGAGAGCAAATCAAATCTGAAGAATGATTTGTTTGATCAGGACATTATGGGAAAAGTATTGCTGTATTTGAAAGCTTATTGGATAAGGGTTCCCTGCATAATAGACCCTTATACAATGTGCTCCATCTATGGTCCAAAATATATATAAAAAAAACATTAAACACTGTATCCATAAACAAAAACAAATTAACATTCATATCCAAATCATACTCCTTTTCTGTATATATTTATTATCAGAGTATATTTGTTAGAATGAATTATTTCTGACTGTGTGCAATTGGCAGTAAACCCTAAAGGGATAAAAGTTTCCACAGTACTTTGAATAGAAACATCCTCAAGCACTGCCTCTAACACTGTACTTTATGGTATGTTCTCTTCTGCTAAGTTCCTAAATCTTTCTTCTGTATCCTTAAAACAAAACAGTTCTGATGTCTCACTTGGGTCGTATAAAAAGTAACTGCATGCCTTTGATAGGAGAAGGAGCTGAATCTGAAAAGGAAAGAATGCTTGGCAAGCATGTGCAAAGCTTATTCAATATTCTTGAAGGGGTTACTAATCTGATAAAAAGATAGCAAAAGCCATATATGCAAAGCATAAAGACACATACCCCAAAATTTTCTCATACTGACAACGATTACCAGCTTCATAATAAAACCCAGCATGTATATTTTAGTTCCATATTACGGGGGTTTGTAATAAACTTGCCCAGGAGCAGTAACCCATAGCCGCCAATAGTGATGAGTTTCACTTCACCAAAACAACAGAAAATTTGCAAAACAGAAATTGTTACGCAGTGACATTTTTGTGACATGGGCAACAATAATTTCACGTGCCCTGAATTTTTCCACTGCAAATTCTTATGCCTGTTTCGTGAAAAAAACCTGCCAATGGCAAAACGCAGAAATTCACCACAAATCCATGCCTGGTGAAGTATTTCACCCATCGCTAGTCACCAATTAGCAGGTAGAATTTAATGTTTACATGTTTAAAGCAAACAGCTTATTGGTTGCTATGAGTTACTGCTATTGGGCAAAATCAGTTCCTTTTACTTTTATTACATATAGGCAATAAATTCAACTGGTCATATTTTGAAAAAATACAATTAAAAATCTAATCTAGTTCAAGGCACAGAGTACAACAGCACCAACCATCGGCAGTGGCAAAAGTGGATAATGGGCTACAATAACAAATAAATATGGA
The DNA here is from genome assembly GCF_000004195.4 of Xenopus tropicalis. Classification (NCBI taxonomy): domain Eukaryota; kingdom Metazoa; phylum Chordata; class Amphibia; order Anura; family Pipidae; genus Xenopus; species Xenopus tropicalis. The sequence goes on from NC_030682.2 coordinate 110,744,961, forward strand.
TTTTTATTATAAAAAAAATGATTTAACTCATGTTTGACTTAGGTGCATATTGCCTGCAGGGTAGATTCCCCTATCAAGATAAAGGGCTGCGTAAATAATTCATAAGATCCCAATTATCTTCAAACATTTTTTTTTTCGCTCTAGTGAGCCAGTATGTATTTGTATGTAACTGTTTGTTATAATAAAGACTATAAGGTTCATTTCTGAGGAGGGACACAAACATCAATCATTTAACTTGCTGTAAATAATCTGAGCTTTGATCTAAATCTTTACATCTTGAAGGGCACTGACGTTACTTTAGTACATGCGGAATAATGTATATAAATATGTTTCTAAAAGCTGATAATTAGAACTCTTAATATGAGAGCTAATCATCTGGAGTGCATGTTTAGCATGTATTTTATTTGCTATAGAGTCAAAGCGATGCTGCAAATGTTCACATTCTATAACATTGTATTTTTTTCTTCTGAATGATCTTTAAAAGAGGTAGTTTCCCTAAAAGGAATTTAGGCAAAAATAATTTGCATATGGAAACTTATTTATCAAAATTTCTACTTTGAATAACCTTGAAATGTTAAAAATTATGAATGTTACCTTATTTATTTTAAAAAAAATCAAAATAAAAAAAATTAAACCAAATAAAAATGTAGACAAAACTGAATACTTTGAATTTGTAACTTTTGTGTTATTTTTAATGGGTCAAAAAATCAAATTACAAAAACTTGTTTGGAATTGTCTAAAAAGTTCACATTTTGCCTAGGACAGCTCTCATTGACTTCTACATGACCTTGCAGCCTTTCATATGCCAGAGTTTCTCATTTTTTCACTTAATAAATATTGAAAATTAGCATTTAAATTAAATTTGTTACCCCAGAAATCAGGCACCAGTTTGAAATTCATAATCAAAGATCATCAGGAGTAGTGATGAGCAAATCTGTCCCATTTCACTTCACCATAAAATTCGCAGAACGGCAAGAAAATTCACGAAACTGTGAAAAATATTGTTGCCCGCGTCAATTTTTTTTTGTCGTCTGTGCAACAAAAAAAAAAAAATTCTGTGCAACAAATTTTTCCACAGCAAATTTTCCCGGATGTTTCTCGAAACAATTTGCCAATGGTGAAATGAGGAAATGCTGCAAATCCATGTCTGTTGAAAAAATTTGCTCAACACTAATCGGGAGTAGACCAGAATAGTAAATAAGTTAAAAATGAAAATAACAATAAACTAGAATTTTTATAGTCTGTTTTATTTTGTAGTTGCTGCCAGGGTCAGTCACCCCTGAAACTAGATAGCAGTATGCTACACGGTAAAAATATTTCCTGATTAGTGATGAGCGAATCTTCGCCAAAAAATTCACGAAACAGGAAAATTCCCGAAATGGCAAAAAATCCACGAAACCTGTTTGTCGCACGCCTTTTTTTACATGACCGCGCCTATGTTGCCGCGACCTTGCCTATTTTGCTGTGACCACTGCCATTTTGCTGTGCCCAATTTGACATAACCATGACTATTTTGCCTCAACCCCACCCAATTTTCTGCAATAGCAACTTTTTTTGCCATGCTACAAATTTTTCCACGCTTATGATGCTGCAACCTCGCCTATTTTGCCATGACCACGGACATCTTGATGTGACCCCACCCAATTTGATGTGACCACTACTTTTTTTGTTGCACAACAAATTTTTCTGCTCCTAATTTTCACTGAAGTTTCACGAAACAATTCACCAATGACGAACATTCACTGTGAATCCACAGCTGGTGAAAAAATTCACTCATTGCTAATCCTGATTGCTTTCCAATAGGGACTAAGGTGTACTGGCAGCTCTGCAGGATTATTCACTAATGCATACACCCTAAATATGCAAGAAAGTTTTTTGTATTATATTATTTTATAAAAAATACTTATATTTAGAATTATATTTTTCTCTACAGTGAATATAACACACACATTGGTTATGTTGAGCTATTTGGTTTTTACTTTCCGTTTGGCTTCTGACAGGTTTTCTGAACTCACCTGCCATATCGACTAACACACATATATATATATATATTTACTTCCAGAAAAAAACCCTAGTTTTCAAGATTATATTTAAAGATGTAATAGCTTGTCTTCTCTAAGTTATATATATATTCATAGTATTTGAGAACAACTCAGAAGTAAAATTGAATAAATTTGTCTGCTAAAAACTGTGGTTCCAAGATTTGTGGATATAAATATTCATAGTATTTTAATCTCATAAAGTAATATGGCTTCAACTCGCATTTTATATTTCTTCAGGAACTCAATAACCTGTCAAAACATGTAATTTTAGTAATACTATTTCTTAATTATGGTTATATTCCTAATAAGTGTATTAACCAGCAGTCGTTTTAAAATTAACTGCCTTAGTTATAAGAAAAAAATGCATAGTTGCCATATTAAGAATTATGCATCTAGTTATTAATTATAATGTTATTATGAAGCAAACACCTTCTACAACATATAATCAAGGAACTATATTTGAACTATATTTAAATAAGCTGATGCAGTATGCAATGGCATGGGAATATTTAGAAGAAATAAAAAAAATAAAATAATTGAATATTGAATAAATGCCCGTCAAGCTGTTAATAACTGAACTATACCTCAATTTATTTTTATAATATAGAAATAATAGCAAAATAAAAATATTACGGAATATGAGAAATTACTGCCCAGCTCTTGATTAAACCTGGTATAAAACATGAAAATCTAGCTAAACGGCTCATAGTTATGTTGTATTTAATTTTTTTTTAATTAAAAAAATAAAAGAAATGATAATGTTCAAACTTAATTAAAACCTTCTGCCTGTAAGTTTATAAAAAGGCCTTTTATTTGAAGCAGCGTATGTGGTTTTTCACAGTGAGGGCAGTGAGGTTGTGGTTGCCCTTCCTAGTGATGTTGTGATGGCAGATTCTGTTAATGTCTTTAAAGGAGAAGGAAAGCCATTTTGGCATTTTATCGCCAATAGATTTGCCACATTATTGTCACCTAGAATGCTATATTTATTCAACAGAAAGCTTTACCATATCTGAGTAATTAGCCCTAGAAGCTTTCTCTGTTTGTTTAAGATAGCAGCTGCCATTTTAACTTGGTCTTCATAGCTTCCTGCTTGCAGCTTAGCTGTTATAGCTTAGATTACACATTCCTAGGGGTGGGAGGAGTGAGTTTTATGAATTCTTATGGGAGGGGGGAGCAGGAGAGGAGAGAGAGGCCAGAACTGTGCAAACTCTGGCACAGGAAATGAAGGATTTTTCTGAGAGAGGACGTCAGATACACTAAGAACATGTTTACAAAAAGGAGACAATAACACCTGTGTTTCTTTTGATAGAGGACTCAGTGCAGCGTTTCTGTGAGTGCTTATGGCTGTATTTACACAGACCTTTCTGTTAAAGCTTACTTACCTTTCTTTCTCCTTTAAGAGGGGCTTGGATGAGTTTTTGAACAAGCATAGTATCCAAGGCTATTGTGATAGTGAAAAATTCTTATGGGGCATAAGTATAACATAAAGGAGGAGAAAAGGGTAAAAGAGGACACAGGGGACACACTGATGGCAAGAAACATTGCATAGTCAGAATTTAAACCATGAGGTGAGACTGTCGAGGTTGGGGTTGTTTTCTCTGGAAAAGAGGCGCTTGCGAGGGGACATGATTACTCTGTACAAGTACATTAGAGGGGATTATAGGCAGATGGGGGGTGTTCTTTTTTCCCATAAAAACAATCAATGCACCAGAGGCCACCCCTATAGATTAGAGGAACGGAGCTTCCATTTGAAGCAGCGTAGGGGGTTTTCACGGTGAGGGCAGTGAGGTTGGGGAATGCCCTTCCTAGAGATGTGGTAATGGCAGATTCTGTTAATGCCTATAAGAGGGGCCTGGATGAGTTCTTGAACAATCAGAATATCCAATATCTACTAATATCTACAGTTAGTACTAGTGGTTGTATATATAGTTTATGTATGTGAGTGTATAGGTGTGTGTAGGTGTGTGTAGGTGTGGGTTGTGTGTGCTGGGTTTACTTGGATGGGTTGAACTTGATGGACTCTGGTCTTTTTTCAACCCTATGTAACTATGTAACTATGTAATGATAAGTGACCCACAAAAGTTAAGAAAAAGATAAAGGTGCAGTTTACTGATTACTTTTTGTGTACTGGTACCTCAAATGCTGTTTGTACTCATATTTGATATTAGTTATTAATTAATTGTTAATGTACTGCTTTTCTACCTACTGCAAATTTTTGACCACATTGCAACTTATATTGATATGGATTACCAATATACTGGGAAATATATACCAGATTATGCCAGAGACTTAGCCAACAAATTATTAATTTGGGATTCTACTCTTACTTTCGGAAATGTCTTTGGAAAGACATTTTTCAAACATCATTATTATATACCCTAAAGTATATTATTCAACTACCAGATCCTATTTGTAAAATATTGATAAAACATTAGCTTTATGGGATGATGGAATATGCATTTGCCAGAGTTGGTTTGGAGAAAACAAAACCAATCAATTTTCTATGGAGACAGTATTTAATAAACTGCACATTGGTATGCACAGCCATTGTATCTTGGCTTGCCCAAGGGTTTTATTGCTTCAAGCTTTTACTGACTGGATTCACATACTTAGATACATACTCTGTTGGTAAAGGTCAAACAGAAAAAAATATTCACAAGGCGTAGTGTATTGATATTTATTTACCATTTCTAGGAAACCTTCTGCAATAGAGAAAAAAAAGTGTGCATTCTATTGCAGTCTTTACACTTTACTCTTTCTGAAAAATTTTGAATGCAATAGAGAAAGAGAATTCCATTGTATAAAACCTCTTATGATCATACAGCAACATCTAAAAATATCATTTTTTAAACACTTTTATAATAATACATTTACTGTATAACAACTGGACATTATTAGTCATTGTTTGCTGCCCTTAAAAATATATAAATATAATATATCTATGGATATGGGACCTGTTATCTAAAAGACCTGGGGTTTTCTGGACAAGGGGTTTTTCTGTAATTTGGATCTTCATGCAGTGTGTTTTCTAAAAAATCTTTTAAACATTAAATATCCCCAGTAGCATTGTTTTGCCTCCTATAACAATTAAGTATAACTTAGTTGGGATCAAGTGCAAGGAAGGTTTTGTAATAACAGAGAAAAAGGGAATCATTTTTACAGTTCTTAATTATTTGATTAAAATGGAGTCTATAGGAAATTCTGAGCTTTTTGGATAACAAGCTTCTGGATAACAGATGCCATACCTGTCTCCTATGAATATTTTTTCAATGTGCTTTTATATTTACAATTGCATTATTTATACATATTTCTTACTGCAGATTAAAATATCAATGGAAATTTTTAAAAAATGAATGAGAGACAGATTGTTTTTATACATGGGACAGAAGACGACTGAAGGGCTGTAATTAACAGCAACTGATGACCTTGGATGAACATGTTAAAATGCCTATTAGACTCTGGTAAAATGTAATTATGAGAATGACCTTGACGGCTTTTTTCAAAAGATATTTCAATGAGGTGTATTTAATTTAGACATAGAATACAAGTCACTTATCCCTTCAGCTGTCACACTGTGCCTGCCTATTGTCTTTTGATTTGAATTAGTTGTTCACATTTGGTCGCTTCAGATATCTTGAGTAGAGTTCTGATTATAGGGACATTATACTGGGCAATAATTCATTTAGAAAGTAATATTAAATTAAATGTTCTTATGTTTTTTCATTTAAAGTAAAATAACAGCACTGCATTAACTGGTTCTTTGCTTAAATGTAATTCCTTGGTAAAGCCAAACAAGCATTCCACTATTTCACTATTTTTCTAATTTATTTGTTTGCTGGGGGGGGCAGTTTCAGTTGAATCTGGTGGCAAGAAAGAAGTTTGTATACGAAGGATCTACAGAGGACATCCAATGTCATTAAGGTCAGTAGTTTTGATGTCAGGTATCCTGTTCGGGAAGTTGCTTCAGAGTTAGAATTGGCAGAGGGAGGAAAGCATGGTTTTAATCAGTGTGCTTTTATGCTAGCTGAAGGCATATCAGATTTATACACATGTACAAAGCTTTAATGAAGCATTTAGTGCACATCGTAAAATATTTCAACAAGAAAATGGCCATGGCTTTGTTTGCCAAGTGAATAAATTTAGCCTGCTTCATCTGTATCAATACTATGGGCCCGATTCACTAAAGTCCGAAATAAGGAGTGCTATTTATAGCATGCGTTAAAAATTTTATCACTTCTTATTTTTCGCTCAATTCACTAAAAGGACACTTGTCATAATTAAGAAGCGATGTTCTTGGCGTTATTTATCTTACGATGACCTATTTTAATGAAAAAAACTATGCGATAAGCGTTATAGGGGCCGATTCACTAAAGGTCAATAACGCTTATCGCATAGTTTTTTTCATTAAAATATGTCATCGTAAGATAAATAACGCCAAGAACATCGCTTCTTAATTATGACAAGTGTCCTTTTAGTGAATTGAGCGAAAAATAAGAAGTGATAAAATTTTTAACGCATGCTATAAATAGCACTCCTTATTTCAGACTTTAGTGAATCGGGCCCTATATGTGCTAAAAAGGGCACTGTCAGAAACCACTAGGAATCAAACCCTAGTCTACATGTTAAACTATGCCTGCATTAACCTCCCCAGCCAAAGTGGGCATTACAAGAGTTTACTGCAGCAACCAATCATTAGAAGGTATTCCTAGGATACCATCAATGACCATTTTGGCCTGTGACTGCTTTCATTAATAATGGTGCACTGCTTAGTGCAGTTTCGCTGCTGCACTGAAGTCCTAGGTTTGATTCTTGCCAGGGCTGCAAGGGTTTGTATGTTCTCCTTGTGCTTGAGTGAGTTTTCTCCAGATACTGCAGTTTCCTCCCACACTTCAAAAAAAAGTAACCAAAGTGTGTCAATGTTATAGGGATCTTAGATTGTAAACTCCACTTGGGCATAAACTGGTTTGAATGATGTATAATCTTTACTACTGAATGTGTTAAGCTTACTAATAGGCCTCTATGTGAATATGAACTAATAAAATATTCCTGTAATGGAAAATAGGATTCCTATAATTGGAAATGGGTTTTCAGGATGGACTTTCATTTGCTGAACCTTGTGCTAATGAATTAAGGACTATTATGTTAACTATTGTATATTTATAAGGATGAGGTATTGCTTTGCACATTTGACACAGGTGGGGTTGGAATGGATTAATACATGATGAAGGGGCACACAGAAACTTTATGGGAACTGTATGACAGATAAATCACATTTTGCATTGCACATTAAAAGTGGTTACTTTCATTTATCAAGCACTGATTGGACATTGATAGGATAACAGATAATGGGGACCAGACACAAATTACAGGTAAGGCATGGGTATGCACGTAGGAAATCTTTGGAAAAAAACTCACTGACACATATAATATAAAAGAACAAAAAAATAAAATTATATATTTCGTTTTGTGCCTGTTTCAGATACTTTTCAGGTCAGACTGATTTATGAATATTTGCGAATCTCACTGCAAAGGTAAAAGGTAATTCCTTAAGAAACTCATGACCATTGTTTAAAGGAGAACAAGACGTAATTTTAATGATAATGATTTAAGTGACACAATGTACTATAGGTTGAGCTGTTAATTGAACCCTTTGATCTTTTCTCAGACTGTACGCAAGGTAATGAGGCGCCACCAGGAATGTTAAGAAGATGAGTAATTACCTCAGAGAGTTTAGACAGTGTGCAACTAATGAGTTCTGCTTCCTGAAGCTCAGCTTAATTGGAAACTGAACCCCTGAAGCGTTTATTTGTATTTTTTTATTTGCATTGCTTCACTTGCAGCAATGATGGTACAAACCTGGGGAATCTTTAGGATAAAGAGGTTTATGAATTACAAGAACTGCTACTACAGAGATACCAATATATACTCCTCTGTGACTGATAGCTCTGCGTACTGCATAGTATACTGGGGCAAACTATTCCCTAGCATACACATTCTAAGCCATGACCAAAGGGAAACTAACACATAATTATGCCATCATTGGGGGTGGTAAAGACTAAAAATTGCATTCTACCCCCATGGCACTTGCAAAAATAATCACATGGCCTGCACAGGGAGATAACAATAACCTATATCAACACTGGCATTTACTCAAAATAAGGCCAGTTCTACAGAAAAATGTGTATGCTTGACATTTAATAGACTTTAATAGGGCATATGTTAAAATCCTGCATGTAAAGTATTTATATCAGAAGAAGGAACTGCTCACTACAATGTTTCCAAGTTCATTTACAGGTATATATATTACAATGGCAAGCTAGTGCTAATAGGGAAGATAGGAAGTTATACAGGATGTGATTATTGAGAATATTCCTCTATGATATACCTTTAAAACATCCCTTTAAGAATTTGTATGGTAATAGGGATTCCTATAAACTTTTGTATGCTACATTTATACTCTGATTAAGTTTCAATATTTGTATGATATGCACTGTAGACATGTTGGCAGCTTTTAATATTTAATAAGAGAAATAAAGGGATTTGGATTTTTTCAATTAAGTTTGGAGACCTGCATGTTGTTGCCCTGCTAGCTTAGACATGGCCCTGGATTTTCAAGTGATCTAGGCACCCTCTACTAGCAACAAAGCTGAAACAAAAGAAAGCGCAAAATAGCATATCCTATTTAACTGCCGCCACATGTAATAGCAAAGCAATAGCTAACCAATTTGCTGTATATTACTCCATTCTGTATAATACTGAAAGTAACACTCAGGAACCTAAATCTTCCATTAAACATATCAGACAATTCCCTCAATCAGTTCCATACATCAGTCATCCCCCAACAACAAGAGTCAATCTCCCTAGAAGAGGTAGACACACACAGCCTTAAATAACACAAGTCACTGGGCCCTGATTGGTTCATTAAGCGAAACTACAGTATAAAGGTTCAAGCATATCATTGGCCCACATCTATTACACACAATAATATGGAGCTGGGCTACGTCAACGCAGAATATCTTCAAGCCCATATAGTTCCCATTCCTAAATCCCAAGATCTTTAGCAGAATTATAGGCCTATTATTGCCCAATTGCTTTGTTAAATACAGACCTCAAAATATACTCTAAAATACTCACTAACAAACTTGCAGTTCTTCCTCAATGATACACAGGGATGAGGTTGGTTTCATTATAGCTCTCCAGGGCCCAATAACATCTGATGATTCCATAACCTATTCCCCACTGACTTCAAGGGTCTATACTGTTGGTGCCATGTCAGATGCCTTTCACATCACTAACATGGCAGGGTTGTCCTGATATTAGAAGCACAACAGATACACACCAACACAAACATTTCAGGATTGCCTTTTACATGTGGCCAACAGAAAACTGACCTCTTTGCAGATAATATTATATTGATTCTGTCAAATATCACAGTTTCTTTACCAAACCTTCAACATTATCTGATATTCATTATATCTTTTGTAAAATCACCTCTAATACCAGTGTCTGTGCTCTGCCTCATTTTAAAAAATTTAAAGAATTGATTTTAAGGAAGTTTTAAAGAATTTAAGAGTTTTAAAGAATTAGTTATCAAATATGTGCTATCCCAAAAAGATTATTACACATATCTACAAATTTATATTTTAGCTGGCAGAGAAATGCCTGAAGTCACCCTAAATTATTGGAAGGAAGGAAGTTTTGCCATTTGTGAAAATTCAGGAAAGTATCATCAGTGCTATTAACTCATGGAGACACTATCAGTGTTGGCAGCTGAATCCTTCAGAGGTGTCAGGGGGGTGCTATCCTGTTACCTGACCATTGTTCTGTTGATAGACTGCTGGGGGGGGGGGGGGAGGAGGGCAAAATCACTCCAACTTGCAGTGATGCTGTAAAGAGAGACTGAAGTTTATCAGAGCCCAAGTTACATGACTGTGGGCACCTGGAAAAGTAAGGGAATGGCCAGCCCCATGTTAAAATGAAATATAAAAAAATCTGTTTGCTTTTCAAAAAATTAATTTCAGTGCAGAATTCTGCTGGAGCAGTGCTATTAACTAATGCATTTTGGAAAAAAACATGTTCCCGTGACAGTATTCTTTTAAGCCAGTGATCCCCAACCAGTGACTCGGGGGCAACATGTTGCTCACCACCCCCTTGGGTGTTGCTCTCAGTGCCCCCAAACCAGGGAGTTATTTTTGAATTCCTGACTTGGTGGCAAGTTTTGGTTGAATACAAAGAAGATTTCCTACCAAATAAAGCCCCCTGTAAGCTGATAGTGTGCATAGAGGCCCCTAATAGCCAATCTTAGCCCTTATTTGGCACCTCCATGAACTTTTATGATGCTTGTGTTTTTAGATTTGACTGTGGCCTTATGAGTAAGAAAGGTTGGTAACCCCTGTTTTAAGCAGACAACCTAAATCTAGTTAAGTTTGCTATTCTGCTTAGAAGCAGCAGGTACTTATAATTTATATGGCATATTTATTAAACAGACAATTTGCAATCCTTCTGACCTTTCTGCAGGTGCCTCACTATTCCGCATTTGACCTCCAATTCATCAGCGTTATTACTGGCAAATGGGTTTGTTAAGAGCTGCTTTGCATTTACTCTGCTGAAAGGGTCCTTTGAAGGCACTTATTAACAAACCTCCAGAATGTATAACTCCTGAAACAAATAAATTGTCACACAATTATCATTTTTAATGTTATAAAGAGATTCATTCAATAATACACCTGTAATGGAAAAAATGGTATTCAATGAACCTTTCTATTTCAATGGACTTGTTGGTAGTCCTGAATGTATCCATCAATCAGCCATGATAATGTTACTCTATACTAGGGCTATGTACCCCCTAATTACAATAGAGACAAGGTGAAGCTGTTCAAGTATGCATGAATATAGGAACACTATTATGAGCATGGAGATCCAGTAAATAGGCTTTTTATCTTCTCAGCAAATCTCTCTACTTAAATGAATTTATTAGGAGTATTTTTACCTGCAACTAGAATGCTGTCATTCTTTTCTACCTATTGAAATCGACTATTACTCACACCTTCTAACATGAAGCGGTTGGATAGAGTACATAGAGCTATAGCCAAGCATTTTAGTGCTCCAAATACTACAGGCTTCACCTTTCATCCCACCTGTATCGCCTTCCCATTTTACCAGTCTTGCCAAATCTTGCCTATTTCCAAGACCTCCTTAACTCCCTCTCTTTCATAGTTCATATTTAGAGAATTCACATCGTGCTAGGAATATAAAGAAACAGAGGGATTGCTGCTGTTACTGAAAAAGCTTTAAAGGAGAAGTAAAGCTATTCTACTGCACATGCAATTCCACATACAATTATGTTTAAAGTCCAGTTTTATTTTGCACTACATGGAGACCAATTTATCAAAATTCAAGATTTCAAGACAAAAATTTGCGCGACAAATGCGTTTTGCAGGTTTTTCCGTTTTGTGAATTTTCCTGTTGTTTTGTGAATTTTGCAGGCAAAGCAAAACGGGACAGATTTGCTCACCACTACTCACCAGCTTTTATTTTTTCTGGTGACTTCACAGTTTTCTTCTTGTTATAAATCCTGACCATTACAGGACATACCATACATCAGTATAGGAAATGGCTCTATAAATAATAATGTGTGTGTGTATAAAATATTGCCATTATTACTTCAGTACAGGAACTAACCTCATTATTTCATATGTTTAGAAATTTGGGAGCACTTACTGCCTGCCAACAAGACCCTGCTCAACTCATATAAAAAGCACATCCGGGCCAGGTACCAATGTATAATATAAAATGCTTAAAGCATTTGGTCTCCTTTGAGATCTTATCTTATTTCTCCATGTTATTTTAAAATTGATTTTAAAATTGGCAAAATAATGTTTTTTCCTTTTTCAATGTGATTCTTTGATATTGAAGATGTGAGATTGATATCATAATCAAAAAGTATGGTATACCAAACTGTTTCTTTCACAAATGTGAACTCTGTGTTCTAATGTAAACCTGACTTCTACTCAACATCACTAGTCTCATCACTAGAATCTGTCCTGTTAAAAAATAAAATAAAATTGCGAAGCAACCATTTTGTCACACAGGACTTTATTTGACGCTTGCCGTGGCCGTGCCCATTCTGACGCAACCTGTTTTGACGTGTCCCTGCCCATTTTAACACAACCATGCCCAATTTGATAATATGGGGCCGATTCACTAAAGGCAGAAAAAACGAGCGTTATTTTTAGCACGCGTTAAAAATATTACCACTTATAATATGAGAATTAATGATCGATTCACAAAAAAGACACTTGTTATTTCGTAGCACAGGAAATTAGCGCACGCTTTTACGCATGTGACTGTTACTTTCTGAAAACTACTGTTCTGAAAATGACCATTTACCTGAAAACTCAAGCATGCATCACTCTAGGGCGATCACATACTTCACAATTCAACAAAAATCTGACTGCAAACTCATGCTTTTAATGCTTAAAATATGTCTGTGAATTATGCGTTAGTATTATTTCTATTAGATAATTATCACAATGTGATGGACATAACGTTTTGCGATAATTGAGATTTTTGCGCATGCGATATGAGTACTAACGCATGTGAAATTACTTTAATGTAATTAATTACTTAATTAGTTACTTAATCAACGAACGCCTAAAACTATGCATTGTGTTAATGACCTTTAGTGAATTGGCCACTTTGCGTCTATTTTGGCGTGCCCACAGCTTTTTTTGAGGCGCAACAAAATTTTCCAACCCAAATTTTTTTGCAAAGCAATTCGCCAGTGGCGAAATGCGTAAATTCGCTGCAAATCCATGCCTGCCTAAAAAAATCCCTTGTTACTAAACATCACGAAATACAACGTTTATATTGATTTTATGATCTCAATATGACATTTCAGTTTTTTAGCCTTAAAGAACAGAAAATAGGCAGCCTACACAGTTGTCTGTTTTAATATACAGCAATATTTTTAAATGGTTCTGTTTCACTATGTGATCAATGTAAATTATTAAAACTCTATTTACTTCTCTTCCCTGTGTGACTAGGGCATCAAAATGCATACAATACGCTTTATCTTATGAATCTTTTGTACATCTCTAATGAAGATATAATATGGTAGAACAAACAAAATCAATACAAAAAAAGAATTTTCGCTGCAGGTTTGCTTAGGGCACATTTATCTGATAAAGTTTAAAGCAGCTGCATATACTTTGGTAGTTGTAGGGCTTATTGATATTATAGATGTTCTGGAACCTAGGGCCTTGTTAGTAAAGCAAAGACAGTACTATAACACTGATATCTCTTGACAGATAAACAGCTCTTTAAGAAAATATGCCTTGCATTGTTTTCAGAGAAACAAATAAAGGTATCATACCCAAAAGGGAAAAAGTTGAAAGACCTCTTCAGGATTTTGCCGTTATTGCAAAAAGAGCATATTATTTTAGCCAAACACAGCTATAATCATTTGTTTTATTACTAACAAGGAATGAAAAGTGCATAAACTGTGTTTTATTAAGAGTCTGATTGTTCACACAATATTTATCAAAGAGTAAAGGTAGAGCTCACTACAGTCCACTAGAGTGAAATTCCGTCACTCTCCATTCATTTCTATGGCATTTTTAAAGGTGTATTTATCAAAGGGTGAACTTTCACTCTTACTTATTGACAAATACTCTTTTAAAAATCCTATAGAAATGAATGGAGAGTGAAGGAATTGTATTCTAGTGAACTGTAGTGAGCTCTAACTTTACTCTTTGATAAATATACCCCTAATGGTGTCCTTGGGTGTGTGGCCCCCTCTAACAACACTCAGTATGTATTCATGTGGATAAATATGATGGTGAAATCATTCCACTTGCTGCAGGCAGTATTGTAACTGTATAACTAACTAACATTCATGGAAATGAGTTTAGTTGTGGTTTCAAAAACCCTAGACCAGTGGTCCCCAACCAGTGGCTTGTGAGCAACATGTTGCTCTCCAACCCTTTGGATGTTGCTCCCAGGGGCCTCAAAGCAGATGCTTATTTTTGAATTCTTGGCTTGGGGGCAAGTTTTGGAGGCATAAAAACCAGGTGTACTGACAAACAGAGTCTCCTATAGGCTGGCAGTCCACATAGGGGCTGCCAAATAGCCAATAACAGTCCTTATTTGGCACCCCCAGGTACATGTTTCATGCTCGTGTTGCTCCCCAACTCTTTTTACACTTAAATGTGGCTCACGGGTAAAAAAGGTTGAGGATCCCTGCCCTAGACCATTAACCAATACTTAATTTCGGGCTTAAATTATAACCCATGATAAATTTTGAGTACCCACACATTTTAAATAATACATAAAATAGCTCTAATAAAAATAGTGTCATAGGTTAAGGGGCAGATTTTTGAAAATGTGAGTTTAGAGCTTAATATACTGCTGCAAAAGAGGGGAGTCTCATCACTGGAATCTCTTAAAACCACTGGAATAATAGGCTATGATTAAGGGTAAAATACATTGGGCTTTAAGGCCTTGTTATAGGAAGATGTTGTATGAATATTGAATAAACTTGTTTTAAGAGATTCTGGTGATGCAGCTCCAATCTTTCCAATACACCATTCAAGGCTGCACCTGTTACAAAGAGTCCAAATAGGAGCGGTGATACACGTGTGGGTGAGATACTGCCAGTGAGGCAAATCCCTTCACTCTATCATGTTTAGAGCTTAATACATAAAAACTCACTCATGTTCTATTCATTCCTATGGGATTTTTAGAAACCTATTAATCAATGAGTTAAATGTTAAAACTCACCTTTTGATAAATATGCTTCTAAAATCCCATAGGAATGAACAGAACATGGGTGAGTTTTTATGTATTAAGCTCTAAACTCACATTTTGATAAATCTGCCCTAAATGAACATACATTTACTTGACCTTATTTTTTCCTTAGTTTGTTGGTAAAATCTACTATACTGTCTAATGTACAAACAGCTGTTTTAACCAAATATGACCCACAATTAAAAGGCCACTTAGCAGAAATTCAGTTAGGTGGGTGGATATGGAAGAAAAAGTTGATCTTACCACTACACTAGAGGTGAGGGTGTGGGCCAGATGAAAGATCATTTACCCATATCAAAGTCATTTTTTAAAAGTTATTAATAATGTATTTTTCTTAACAGGGAGTGTCTATTTATTGCAATATATTCAAGTTGACCAACTAGGCCAAAGTCATCCTTGGTCTGGCCATTGCTGCATTCACATTTATCAGATTATCAAAGAATTTCTAGTATTTCATTATACATTAATGTAGGGACATTGTTAAGCAACTTATTTTTCCAATGTTAAAATGTCTAAATAATTACCTTTTAATTGGACACACAGGGATCACCTGGCAGAAGCTTGACATCAATGTGACCATTATGAAGCTTTTGCAAAATGTCACTAAAAGTCACACAAAGAAACACACTTTTTAGAAAAAGTGGGACAAAATGTGGGGGCACAAAAAAGGAAAAAACACTCACAATGAAATGCATTGGGGGGAGTTTAAGACAAAAAAGGCACAAAATGACAGTATTCATACTGTATATATGAGTTGTAAGCCTCCTAGAACATATACTATGCATGGGTTTGTCAACCAATGGAGAAGCAATCATAGCCTGTAAATAATTTTTATGCAAACTACCCATTTTTGCTCTTTGGCCACTGGTTATAGGATGTTGCCATTCAAACATTCAAATAATATGTTCCTTTGATGAGATTCTCTACCAGTTGGAAACTGCTGGTGGGGAACATACCTCCAATGTATGGTCTATGAGCTTTAGGTATAAAACCAAAGGTGCACTGTCTATAGGTCTATATTAAGAGAAATATGCCAGAAATAAAGCTGGCTATACACAGGCCAATAGAAGCTGCTGACTCTTCAGCCCATGCCAGGGTGCTAGATATTGGTCTCAACCGGTCTCTGTAGGCCCCAATATGATCTCATTATTGGCTGGTCAAATGAGGAAATCAAAAAATATATTGCTAGATTAAGGGGCAGATTTATCAAAACACGAGTTTGAATCCCGAATGGGAAAAATACGATTGGAAATGAAAATTTCTGAAGATATCACGAAAAAATCGTATTAGTCACGATAATATTGTATTGGTGATCCGAAAGTCACAAAATTTTCGTACTGAATGATTGTAAACAGCGGCAAAACCGTTTCGATTTTTTTCGTGCTAAAAATACAAAAAAGTCACGTCAGTGAATGCCCCCCTTACTGTGTGTTTGGATTTACATTTACCATATTTTATGATCTTGCTTAACAGTGATTTGCAATTTCCCAAATTCAAAAAGAAATGTTACCTTTTGGAGTACTTGGTTAATTGTATTCAGTATCAGGGTGGCTATGGGGCTCGGTTTCCCATTGTGAAGCATGTCAGTATCCAAATATGAAATAGCTAATGAATTGTTTGAGCCATAAGAATGGCACCTGGTGCCAAGAACATTGGCTTTCAGGTACATGTGGCATAGTTGCCAGTGGGCAAATGGTTAATTGAATATATATATATATATATATATTATTTTTTTTGTCAGAGCTTAAGGAGGAATAAATGGTAAAATTGTAGGATTGGTAATAATTGTTAAGTGTCAGTTGACTCCTGGCTATAAAATGCTTAAAGATTACTGACTGGCAATGTTAATTTAAAACATGGTCAAATAAACATAATATATAATATTCCTCCAGCTCTGGTTTGTGTCTGGGTGCTTTATTTTTTTCTTGTAGTCTGGCACACTTATCCCATGGGATTGCTTTTGTATGTATAAGTAGTCTATTAAAATGTGTATTCAGTTATCATGGTTGCAAAGATGGGGCCTCTGTACTGGCTTGTCTATTAGACTTGTCAGCGGTGATGGCATCTAGCTGTTTGATGCTACTCATTTATCTTGTCCCATTGTTTTGTAGTGTAGAGTTATTGTTATTTTCCTCCTTTTATTGTATATTCATTTCTTTCCAATTTATTCCCTAGCAGTATATAATAGAATGGTTGCTCAGCATCATTCGACTATTTTTCTCTGCAATGTTTTAGCCAAGCTATAGCCACCATATTGTTAAGGTTTTATGAAGTTTAAATTTAAATATTTTTTAAAAGATCCCAAAGAAATGTTAGACTATTTCATGTTTTTTTATTTAGTTGAAAATATTTTCTTCAAAAGTATATTATACCCATGTTGTTTAATATTTCTATTTCTGATCACAGTGTGAGTGTAGTATAAAGTGACCTTTCTATGTTAATTGATTATTTAGACTAATATTTAATTGTGTAATTTAAAAATGTATTAAACTACACTAAGGGGCCCATTTACTAAACAATTTTGAGATAGTTTTGTATTTTTTCTAACTTATAGAATATTTCATAATGTATGCGAAAAGTTTGTTAAAATTCCATGTATGAGTTTTCCGTGGTTTTCCTTAAATTTCTGCAAAGAATATGAACATTTCGGAAATTCGTTAACGCTTTGGTTATACTTTCCTCTGGACTACCTTTTTGCCAGGTTTGATCTGTCGAGTGCCATTGAGTCCTATGGAAGGCATCAAAGCCAGAAAGGTTTTTGTGGCGTTAACAAACTTTTTGGCACAAAAATTTCGTAACTTTTGGAACGCAATTGCGATATTTTCGTGCGACCGATAAAAGCATTGTTGAGACATTTTAGAACATCAGAAATGATCGTGGTTACTCTGAATTTATACCATATCATGTTTTAAGCCAAGAAAAAACGGATTTTAGTAAATGTGCCCCTAAAATTGTAATAAATTGTGCATCTCTCCTGGTATCTCCCAGACTTGTCAAACATATGACTGCATATGAAAAATACTAAGGGCATATAATAATAATTAATTAAAATAATTTTTCTTATTTGGCTAACCTTCCAGAATGGTATCTGGGCGATTTAACACCTTTTAGGTGGAACTGTGTTGCAATATTATAGAGTATCGTTTAAGGGGACCAAATTTCTTAAGGGTTAAACAGGTAGTTTACAATGCAAAAGTTAGTCATACAGGCAACTCCTGCCCCCATGACAAGGGTGCAAGTTATACATGAGCCTTTTAAATTTGGGGTTAAAGGAAAACTATACCCCCAGAATGAATACTTAACCAACATATATTTTATATTATGTTAAATGACCTATTACAGAATCTCACAAACTGGAATGTATATCAGTAAATATTGCCCTTTTACATCCTTTCCCTTGAGCCACCATTTAGTGATGGGCTGTGTCTCCCTCTGAGATCACATGACCAGAAATAATACAGCTCTAACTGTAACAGGAAGAAGTGTGGGAGCAAAAGGCAGAACTCTGTCCATTAACTGGCTGATGTGGCCTAGCATGTATGTGTGCCTTGGCTTGTTTGTGTGCACTGTGAATCCTATGATCCCAGGAGGCGGCCCTTAATTCTTAAAATGGCAATTTTCTATTTAGTATTACCCAATAGCACATACTACTAAAAAAGTATAGTTTTATGAAAATGGATTATTTAGATGAATCAGAGTTTTACATATGACCTTGTTTATGCAATATATTTTTACAGAGACCTACATTCTTTGGGAGCATAGTTTTCCTTTAAGGCTAATGCACTACTAGACATTATGACCTCTGTGCTGTTCTCAAGGAGAACCAAGCTTAATTACCTCTCACCACTTCTACAGAAAAGAATAAGAAACCCCCTGTGTATGGCAGACAGCAGCAGAATGCTGAAACCAGTGTTTCTAAGCAGTGGTCATCTGTCACCACATATATTTGCCTAGGCCAGGGAGTTACCCATACTTTCCTATGGGAGGTGGTGACATACAATTATGGTTGTTTTGACAACCTCTGTTGTCTACTTCAAAACCAAAGTGCCATAAGCCTTATACTCATGTGTACTGGTAATTAGCTTCCTAGTGGAACATCCTGAGGTGAACCCTTTGAACCTCATTAAATAGAGGCACTGTGGATCTCTGTTCCATGTTTTCTACTCTCAACATAGGATTCATGGGTTTGACTGAACACCAGCGCAGTCAGAGTTATATCTAGCTTTAACAAATGTAAAGGTTAGATATGTAAGAAAGCTGCTTTTTTCCTCTAGTGAGAGTGTACATAGCACTGAAGTGGTTTCATGTATTACCCTGGGTGTTAAACATCTAGAATTATGTTTTACTTGAGACTGCCAGGGTCATGCATGTGGTCCTCTGATTTACATTTGGAAGCTATCAAAGGGTGCGGATTGCTCACATCATATCATATTATAAAAGCTCTGTTCATAATGTCCCCTTATTATGCAGTTGTGGAAAGCTGCTCATATCTATAATAATATAAATCTCAATGACAATTAGATCTGCAATATGTTAATTGAGAAGTCTATTAAATTTGATACAGCTGGGGAAAAAGGAAATGTTTAACATGTGTCTAGACACACTTCTATGGAGCTCAATTCGGAGTCTCCGTTAAATGACCAAATAGTTTCATATTTGATTACCTATATTAATGTGGAATTAAATTTCCTAGTCACACTATAGGGCATCATTAAACTGGAGCTAAAATGATTTCCTAAAATAAATTGCATAGAAAAGAGATTCATGAGAATGCATGCACACATCCTGTAAATAACATGGTTTTATGCTAAGTGCCATATATATATGTCTACCAATTAGAATTGTTAAACAAATTATGCAAATAATGGCAATTTAGCAGAAAGATCAGACTTTAAAGAATGAAATGTATTTAAATTAATACATTTCTGTGTTGCAATTTAATATTCACATCAAAGAATCCAAGGGAAAAAAACACCTTATTAAAATGCATGTGAAAACTCCCTGCTCTTCCTATACTTTTGTTTCAGTCTTTCTGACAAGCTAAATAAAACAAGAGTGCATTGATTTTACTGAGTGAATTCTATCCTTGCAGCTGCAGAGCCTTTAAATAAAAGAAGCTTACTTTTTTGGAAAACAGAGCTAATTCTGCAGAAAGACCTTCAATCTACCGCATTTTCCAAACCGGTAGTTTTAGATTACATCTGCCGATTGCTTAGATATCGAAACTTCTATTCCTATAAAACTGCCAATTGCAATATGTAGTAATGCTCACAGTACCATATCCTCCCCAACACTCTCTTAAAATGCTAGTTTTACTCGTCTGAAAATCCATTACTTTAATGTAGCTTCCACCATCTGGTATTAAAGAACAATCTTGCCTTAGAAAACGTGTTTATAACTTTGCTTTTTTTGTCTTCTATGTATTTTTCTATAAAAAAATATACACTTTAAACCTTGAATATCACAAAATACCATGTGCCTTTTTACCTAGTACAATAGGTCAGATGTAAGCTATGGTCAATAACAGTATGAAATGTTAAATGGAAGGAATTGCTATATCCATCTCCATTAGAACCATAGGGCAATGCATCTTATGCAGTTAAAGAAAGAAAAGATCACATCAAGCATTTCAACATTTAATAATTTCCTCATATGCGGTAATATTGTTAGAGGTGTAAAAGCATAACAGTATACAGAATAATTCTATATTTACTGAGAAATATAAGTCACTTATATATCAGCTATGTAACATACAGTAATTAGATTTATTTAAAATTACATCTTCACATGAGCATTGAAAGTCTAATTAGCAACCAAGTCACATTCACACATATTGGCACATAATTAGCAACCAGGTATGGGACCTGTTTCCCAAAATGTTTAGGACCTGGAGTTTTCTTGATAAGGGGTCTTTCTGTAATTTGAATCTCCATAACTTAAGTTTACTAAAAGATATAAACATTATTTAAAACCAATAGGATTGTTTTGCCTCCAATAAGGATTAATTACAGCTTTGATAGGATTTGGTACAAAACACTGTTTTATTGTTACAGAGAAAAAGGGAAATAATTGTTAAACAAATTAATTATGTGGTTAAAATTGTGTCTATGGGAGATGGCCTTTCTGTAATTCAGAGCTTTGTGGATAAGGAGTTTCTAGATAATGGATCCCACACCTGTATGCGGAAGTCTAAGAAGACCATTCCTAAAACTGAAACTGATATAATAAATAGATATAAGAAATATAAGAAAACTTGTGCTCTCATGGGTACTAGAAGTCCATCTGTATGCCCTCGATAAGATCAGCTAATCTTGTTTTATTAAAAGAATTTATGAAAATGAATTTTGATGGTTATTGTTATTGACCAATGACAATCCAGGTTTGTATTGTTTTCAGCTAAGAAAGGGGGGCTCTTTGTATTAATAATTGCTGAAAACATTGTCCCTATATAAAGACTGTGATTTACTTTATTAATTACTGTTTTTCAAGGAAGTCCAAAAGTATCCCAAACACAAGTATGCCAACCTCTATATGGGTTGGTGGGAGGAGACCCACCTCTCTGTAGCTATGAGAGGGCATCTTACGATGTATTTGAGGTATATAGATGATCTGCTATGTATCTGGGGAGGAGATCAGGAACAGTTTGAGAACTTTGTATATCAATAATAAAAATAATCTAAATTTGAGGTTCACCAGTCTATATAACAGGGAGAGAATAGAGTTTCTAGATGTACAACTAACGGCAGTGGGCAAGGAGATTCATACCACGATTTTCTGGAAGCCATGTAGTGGCAATAGGCGCCTACATGCGTATTCATGTCATCCAAAGAGCCTGATAGAGGGGATACCTGTTGGGCAGTTCTTGAGGTTAGGCAGGAACTGCTCAACAGTAAAAACCTTCTGTGATCAGGCTGGAGATATGGGTAGGAGAGTTATGGAACGAGGTATTAAACATCAGGTGGTAGTAAAGGCCTACCAGAGAGCCCTGAATGTGGAGAGAAAGAGTTAGTAGCCCGGGTAGGTGAAAAAAAACAAGGTCATAAATGGGCTGATAAAATTCCATTCATCACTAGATATAGTAAACAAGATTTTCAACATTCTTAAAAGATATTTCCTATATTATATTCCGATAATGGTTTCTTCAGTGTATTGAATCAGGGAATTATTCCTATTCCTAAGCAAGCCCATACACTTGTCATCAAGTTTGTTTACTGATTTGGGGAATAAGAATAAAAATAGTCTAAATTTTCTTCAGACTTTAGGGAATTATAAGTGTGGTAGTGTAGGTGTGTAACTTGCCAACATACAAAAATTTCTTGTTACAAACAAGGTCTTTAAGATCAGAGATTACATAATTGTAATACTTCTACAGTCATCTACTTAGTTACCTGTTTGAAGTGCCAGAAGCAATATGTGGGTTGTACTAATAGATTACTGAAGGAAAGAATAAGGGAACATTTAAGTCAGATAAAAAATCCCTTAGCAATGGAGAAAAGCAATATGATACTATAGATGCTTTGCACTATGCAATAGGAGTGATATTAATTTCTTTTCAGTCCAAGGTATTAAGAAAGTGAGATTGGGAGGGTGAGAGGGGGTGAATTACTTAAAATTTTTGGGTTATGATTCAGCACAAATAATCAAAAGTATACGACTGTGGATTCCAGGTGTCTGTGAGCCACCCCAACAGTGTATCATGAGATCAAAAGGCAAAAAGGAATCAAACAGCTCCAGGCAGCATTTGAAAACTGCAGTGAATTTAATGGCAGTGTCAGCACACTACATGTGGGTTATTTACTTAGGGGCATATTTATTAAAGGAACAGTAACACCAAAAAATCAAAGTGTATAAAAGGAACTACAGTATAATGTACTGTTACCCTGCACTGGTGCAGCTGGTGTATTTGCTTTAGAAACATTACTATAGTTTAGTAAATAAAGCTGCTGTGTAGCCATGGGGGCAGCCATTTAAAAGAGAAAAGGCACAGGTTACATAGCAGATAACAGATAAGTTCTGTACAATACAATGGTGTTTTATCTGTTATCTGCTATGTAACCTGTGCCTTTTCTCCTTTTTCCAGCTTGAATGGCTGCCCCCATGGCTACACAGCAGCTTTTTATATAAACTATAGAAGTGTTTCTGAAGCAAATGTGCAAATTTTACCAGTGCAGGGCAACAGTGCATTGTATTATGATTACTTAAAAACAATTTTATTTTTTGGTGTTACTGTTCCTTTAAGCTGTTTAAAAACAGCAAGAAAATTTGCCACACATCGCCAGGCTTTGCTGTGTAAAAAAACGGAGTAAAATCAGCGTAATTTTTACGTGTTTTTTCTTCCACTGGAACTTTTATAAAATAACGGTGTAAAATCTGGCGTTTGGACAGCGATCTTCTCCGTTTATTTTACACAACTTTTTACACCGTTTTTTTCAGCAAATTTGTTTTACACAGCTTAATAACTATGCCCCTAAGTCTTCTAACAAGAAGGGAGTTTTTTTTGGATTTTTATTTATGTACACGTTTACCCTTGGGACTTAATTTTGAGTTTGAAGTTACGTGCTTTACTTGAGAGTAAAGAATCCATCTCCTTCTTCTTTTTCTTCAATTCTAATTAATGTAAAAAAAACGAATTTTTGCAAACTCTAAAATTTTTAAATTCTAAAACTTTAAAACTCTCTACATGAGAGTATAAGTTGTTGTCCTCCTCTTCTCTCCATTGTAAAAAATTGAAAATAAAATTCTAAACAATTTTAAAAGCTTTGATTAATGTATAGCTTGAATCCCACCTGTATAATGGGGCTATATATGTATTTTAACAGCTGTCTGTAATGATATTGTCAGGTACAGTATAACTATGTCTTTGAAAAACTTTGAATGTTTGTTTGCATTTGACTAAATGGCCATTCTACTATTTGAGTATTTATCATTTTTTAAAAAGTCATGAAAAACCCTGTCAATGAATTTTTCAAATCTTTTTTATGTGTAGAGAGTGGTGTGTCTGTTTAAATGATAATGATTTTCATTATGGGTGGGGATAGTTTGTGCTTAAATATGTGTTTTAGAACCCATAGGATCATAACTGCTTATGACTAAGGACCGGTAGAGTACAAAACGCATGAGGTGGCATTTTGAGGTGTTTAATAATGATTTTTGAATAAAATGTGATTTTTGATTTTTTTTAACTTTTGTGTTGCGGATACTGTTGGACTTTGCTGTTTGGCTTGCCCTTTAAATCTGGGGGCTGTGTCCCATTCGCTTTGGCTCATTTTGACTGTCCATTGAGGATATTGATATAGTATAAACGGTTTTCAGGGCCCATTATGATACCCCCACAAATGATAGGCGATCTTTGAGTTACTTATATGTTTTCTTGTATAAGATTACAATAAACTTTACATTACAGTTCAACCTTTAGGGAGCATTTTAAAGATTGGCAGGAAGGGGAGAGTCTGGTGGCTTTAAGCTTGGAGTTCCAGAGAAGCTCAAGAGAAGGCTTGAAGTTGGTAGGATGAAGTGATGAGAGGAGAGGTGAAGGTCAGAAGCAGAGCATAGGTTGCGTGAAGGAGTGTATTTTGGGATAAGAGCTGAAATATAGGGAGGGGCTTCATTGTTAAGGACCTTAAATGTAATTGTTGGTAATGTGAATTTGATTCAAGAGGAGATTGGGAGCCAGTGAAGGAGGATTGCATAGGGGACCTGACTGCATTATCTTTAAATAAATCAACTCCCATGTCTAAGGCATTTTAGGGCATCTTTACTATCATTAGCAAACAGTTGAGCAATAATCTACAAGAATTTAGATAATGGCTATCCATAAGAGAGACCTACAAGTATTTCTTGTGTCTTGTTTTTACGCATAGGTTCCTCTGTATATTTCTTAATATCATGGAATTGTCAGGGAGAAGGTAAGAGGAAAGAAACAAGTATACTAGACAATGGAAGGAAAACACTAGCATTAGGTAGGGTATCTGTATCAAATGAGTTTGCATCAAATGAGTTTAAACTTTGCAACCTGCTTTCAAATTCATATGACCAAGGATCAGTATTATCCTGAATTCCTGCATTTCCAGCAGATCAGCTATAGAAAGCAAGCAGTAAGTAAGGAGTGATCCCTTGCACACATGAGGAAATATTATTAGATTTAAAAAGAAAGAAAGAAGGACTATAAAAATATAACTGATTTGAAACTATAACCCTGGGTTGTATTCCACAAGTAAATTGAAATACATAAAACATAAGCTATAGGTAGCTGTGATAAAAGAAGCCACACATTTCTTCTAGAGAAGCATATTGCATGTCAAGTATTAGATTATAAGGAAAAGCCATGTTATGGAGGAGGAAGGATTCCTCAAGTAAACAGATATCCATGGGATCCCTTATTCAGAAGTCTGTTATCCAGGAAATTCTGAAATTTCCAGTTAAGGGTTTTCCCAGGTTCCGAGCATCCTTTAGCTATAATAATGATAGTACTCCTTTAATAATCTGATAATCCTTCAATAATCTGATAATCCTTTAGCTGTACAACTTCTCCAGGTGTGGGTTCTGCATCAGCACCTTCCTGGCACCCACAAAATAGAAGAAACTTGTTAATTAAAAAACAGAATTTATCTATTTCAGTGTCATTATTTGCATTTTCCAGAAGTTAAACATAATAGTTTTACAGTCAGTATGACAATCGTTATTTCTAACTAATTTTTACCACTGTAAACTCAACAATACTTTACCATCTAAATAATAATAATGTATTTTGTAAATAAATTCTCAGACCTATGTATTGAAAGGTACAAACTCTGCCCAGGTATAACTATATCAACCAATCAGATATATATGTTTTAATAACTGACCAGTAAATGCTACATGCTGCTTAATTGTGTTGGGTTACAACCAACCAGTAGGACACTTGCAATCTGTATTATATTACTTAGGTAGATTTCTAACAATGAGCAAAACTTCTATTTTATCCAGTGTTTCCGAATTTTTATAACTTAATAACAGTGTAGTACCAAGCTACTAGATTTGTATAATTGACTGTAAAAGATTTTATTGACTTTCATAGTACAGGTACTTATTCTGAAACAATTTAGCCAGAGAGCTCAGAATGATGGGAAGGCCATTTCCTATTGAGTTCATTTTAACCAAATAATTTAATACATTTTTAATAATAATTTCTTTTTTCTCTGTAATAGTGAAACAGTACCTTGGTGGTAACCAAGCTGCATGAAACCATATTGGTGGCAACGCAATCCTACTTGGTTTATTTAACGTTTAAAATATTTTTAGTGGATTTAAGGTATGGTGATCCAAATTACAGAAAAACAGATAATAAATCCTATGTCTGTATACAATATAAAGGTCAAAAATAAATTAGGAAAGTTTATTAATTTGATTCATAGCTGCCACTAAAAAAGCTTTATTTTCTCTCTGGATAAAAAAAAGATGTTCCCTTTCTAACAGAAATTCTAACTTACCAAAACCAATTGAGTTGGCAAGAGGCCATCAGAGTAAAAACATGCGTGAGCAGTTCAGACTATTGTATAAAGAGAAATGTTCTCTCTACTTTAATGCTATTGATTCAAAGAACAAAGGCCAGATCTTTAAAATGCTTTGTATTGAAAATGTATTTAAATTGTCAGATCCCTCTTTTATTCTAGTTTTACCATATATTTTGTCCGGAAATATTTCTCTTCCCATATATCCACTTTATTCATTGGTCTAGTTGATCTTCCGTTCAGAGGATACTGATGATAGAGCTGTTCATTTTGAATCATTATTTTCATATCTGCATTCTTGTAAAAGTTAATTAAAAATGCAATAAAAATGTTTTCAAACAAAATTAATGAGGTATATAATATTTCAAATCACAATATAAACTCATGTTCTGCATAGGCAATAACATAATTCCTTTTGTAAAGCAGTCACACACAAGTTTTGCACTTAAAAGGGATCTAAATCCCAAAAAATGATTTACTGAGAGTGGTCCTCTGAGCACTTCAACTTCAGTGTTCTATTGCAGTGGTTTCTGAGATATTTGCTTGCTGTTAGCAGTCTAACTAACTAAAACTCAACAGCTGCAACAGCAACTCTAACTGCATCCTGTATAGTGATGAGCGAATCTGTCGCGTTTTCGCTCTGCGAAACTACAGGAAAATTTGTGAACCGGTGAAAAATCTGTGAAATGTGTTTGTAAATTTTTTGTTGCACACTAGTGATAAGAGAATTTTTTCGGCAGGCATGGATTCGCAGCAAATTTCTGCATTTCGCCATTGGCTAATTGTTTCTTGAAACTTACGTGACAATTTACCGCAGAAAAATTTGGCGCACGTAAAAAAATTTCGGCACGCATCAAAATTGGGCGAGGTCGCATTAAAAAAGTGCGTCAAAATTGTGTCTCAAATGCGTTGTGTTTTCCAAATTTTCTTGCCGTTTCGAAAATTTTATCACTATTGCACACACAATTTTTTGCCCCGACCATGGTTAAGTTTGACATGACCGCAACTTTTTTGACGCGTGACAAGTTTTCGCGTTGATTTCAAGAAACAATTAGTTGTGAATCCATGCCTGGCAAAAAAATTCACTCATCGCTTATCCTGTATAGTTAGTCATGTTTGGGGTTCTAGGGGTGCTGATTCTCAGCTGAGCCAAAACCCTGTTATTGGCAGTCTAAAAATGTCTCAGAGAGAATGAATGTAAATTGCAAATGTGCTCAGTAAAGCAATTTAAGTGAGTCTATATCAATTAATTTTCGAGTGGTTTATATCCCTTTTAAAATATTTCAGTGGCACTAAACTTGTGTTTGGTTTTTGTGTTTTTAACACTGTAGGTACACTGTTGTTTCACTGTAGGACTGGAGCGATATTGCGTTGCTCTGCAAATGGTTAGTTTGACAGAAAACTGTATTTTTTTTTATTTCTTAGGCTAAATGTAAAATATTGAAAGGCATCCAGTATCCTGTATTAAATCTTATTTCACTTCAAGGTCCCCAAGTCAATATGAAATCAATCCTGAATTTTTAATGGGTTCGTCTGAACTCAATGTCAAATTATAACATGGGAATAGAATTTAAAATAAGCCATCAAAACATGTCTTAGGCAGTGGGTTCCCACTTTAACCTATAGGGGGTATTTTAATTGTTAGAGCAATATTTTTCTTACTTGTTTTTATTTACTAAAAAAAGAATGTTTCAGTCCCTAAACTATAAAGAATATTTGTCATAGGCATCATAAATAAATTATTATTTTTTTTAAATTAAAAAGTATAAAGTATAATCGATGTATAACTGAAGAAACCAGAAGAGACCTGGAAACCGGAAAAAGACTGAGAAATGAAAGGACTTTGAGATCAAATTATATATCCCAAAAAGTAGTTCATAGATTCTGACAAACTTTTCCAAATCTGCAGGTGGTAATAGAAAGGAACTTGGGGAAAACAGAATGACTAAAATATTAATGTTAGGAGGAAAATCAATGTATTACTGTTTGGAAAACACTTTCCTGCTAGACTGATGTATCCATAGTTTGTGAAAGAAATTGGGCCTGAGAGTAGGCCATTATAATGGGAAGGCAGACTGCATATTTTGGATAAAATAAAAAAGTTTATAGATTTATTTTAATTATAAAGCTTTAATGAAAGCAATACAGATTTTTTTGTATAATTAAAATTATTTTTATTTTCTTACCTGCCTTAAAGCAGTCTCTTCCAGATTCAGTTCACATAGGGGTACCTTTACTAAAATGCGTGTTTTTTCTGGCCTTGAAACACAACATGGTATAATTTTGAAGTAACCATGATAATTTCTGTAGTTCTAAAATGTCTCAACAATGATTTTATAGTTTGTACGAAAATACTGTAATTATGTTCTTAAAGTCACAAAGTTTTGTTCTGAAAAGTTTGTTAATGCCACAAAAACCTTTCTGGCTTTGAAGCCTTCCATGTCTGGCTTTGGAAGCCTTCTATAGGACTCAATGGCACTCGACAGATCAAACCTGGCGAAAAGATAGTCCCAATGAAAGAGTAACTAAAGCGTTAACGAAATCCGAAATGTTCGTATTCTTTGCACAAATACAATTTTTTGTTGAAATTTACAAAAAAACATGAAGAAATTGTGAAATTTTAATGAACTTATCGGATACATTCTGAAATGTTCTATAATTTAGAAAAAAATATAAATTTATCTCAAAATTGTTTAGTAAATGGGCCCCTAAATCTCACACAAGTGGGAGGCCAAGCCAGAGATGTCACATTTCTCTCAAATTCTTCTGGACAACCTGTACTAAGATTAGAAAGAAAAGGACATTATTATCATTCTTTCATACAGAGGTGGCAGAACCCTTTGAGGTGTAATACAAGAATACACCATCTTGAGTTAGATTGAACGTAAAGCATGAACTTAAAGAAAAGGTATTGGTGAAACTAAATGTTATTTGTGCACAAAAAACAAACTCATGGTAACAAACATACTTACACATGTATTTATAAAGCTGTGTAAAAGGTTACATGCCTAAAAACTGCTGAAAAAGTAACACAAAGCAATGTAAAAACAGAAACCATTCATTCCAGAGATGCCAGGGGTTCAGAAGCCCTATAATGACAACAATGCATGCAATCAAAGTTGGACACATCCCATCTTCTGATGGAACTGAACATGCTCAGAAGGCTCTGGGCTTTAGTTGAACATAGGGATCTTTGAAAATCATTGAAACATTAGTAGAAACTAAGGTAAAATGTATCATAGAAGCGAGCAAAACACATTGCCGAGACAATGGTCATTTTTTGTCTCCAACTTTTTTTTTTTTTTTTATGGAGACATATTCTATGCAAAATACATTGGAGTCAACAACTTTTTCCACACAAAATACATTGGAGTCTCTAGACATTTTTTCACAGCAACTTTTTCAGTGCAAAATACATGGGTGGCCAAATTTTGCAGCACTTTGGCACACATGTTCACTGCATCACTGCATATTCATACCTGAATTTCACAAAAAAAAAGCTTGAGCCATTATAAATGTGCTCCTCATTGTTATAAATATATTGTGTGATATTGTAATCTGCAATGCAACAAGACAATTTACCAATATTCCCTCTGTCAATATACAGTATAATCTTGTTTTCATGTAATTTGGGGGAGAATTCCCGTATACTTCCCCATTTTTGCTTGACTTTTGCCTACGTATAATTCTATAGGGAAAGGTCCTGCTATTTGTGGATAAGCACATAGCCATGTTTGGTGTATTATTATAGGAACAGTAATACCAAAAAATAAGTATTTCAAATCCATTAGAATATTTTGTAGTTTTGCCTTGCACTGGTAAAATTTTTGCTTCAGAAACACTATATTTACACCTTATATAAACAAACTGTTGTGTAGCAACAAAGGCAAACGAAATAGAGCTAAATGGCACAGGCTAAATGGTGGATAACACCTGTAAAACTCCGGTGTGCTCTGTAAAACATCATTGTATTCCACCACATGTATGCCATTGTAACCTGAGCCTTTTCTTCTTTGAATGGCTGCCCACACAGCTGAAGCAAAAACACCAGTTTAAGTAATGCAGAAAAAACAGTACATTATATTTTAATTACTTTAAAACTATTTTTTGGTGTTACTGTTTTTTTAAAGGGATACTGTCATGATTTTTATGGTTGACTTTTTGTTTCTAAATTACACAGTTTACATAGCAAATAATTCACTCCACCATTTAAAATTGTATTTTTGTAATTTGTATATTTATATTAAATTTTAGTTGTAATATTGGTGTTTAGGCAGCCATCTCATGTCTGTGCATAGGGCAGGCAGAGTATGGCATACACAAGCAGCATGTGTGCCATACTCTCCCTGCCCTACCCTGCCTGTGTGCACCATACTCTGCCTGCCCTTACCTGCCTGTGTGTGCCATACTCTGCCTGCCCTATGCTGCCTGTGTGTGCCATACTCTGCCTGCCCTACCCTGCCTGTGTGTGCCATGCTCTGCCTGCCATACCCTGCCTGTGTGTGCCATACTCTGCCTGCCCTACCCTGCCTGTGTGCGCCATGCTCTGCCTGCCCCATGCTGCCTGTGTGTGCCATACTCTGTTTGTCCTATGCTTCTTATGTGTGCCATACTCTGCCTGCCCTACCCTGCCTGTGTGTGCCATACTCTGCCTGCCTTATGCTGTCTGTGTGTGCCATACCCTGCCTGCCCTACCATGCCTGTGTGTACCATACTTTGCCTGCCCTACCCTGCCTGTGTGTGTAATACTCTGCCTGTCCTATACTGCCTGTGTGTGCCATACTCTGCCTGTCCTATGCTGCCTGTGTGTGCCATACACACAGGCAGCATAGGACAGGCAGTACAGACAGTACATACAGTACATACATACGTACAGTGACACAATGCTGGCACTGCTCCTACAGTATGAGGTGTGAAAAGGTGAACTTAATGTGGATGCTTACAGTCTGAGCCTGAGGTGTAAACAATGCAGGGGGGGAAACAATGCAGGAACTAAAAGGTGTGACCAGTACAGGAGATTCCATGTTTAAACAATACTGGGGATTGCAACCTGAATCTGAGGTGTGAACAATGCCAGGGGTCAATTAATCTGATACCATTTAAGTCTTACACAAAAGCAAGCAGTCAGACAGGCAGGGGGGGGCCACACGGGGGGGGGGGCACACGGGGGGGGGGGCGCAAGTTGCCAGTTGTAAAGCACTGATTTAGGGGATTCATATGTGTCCATTGTGATGAGCAAAATTTTTCACCAAGTTTTGCCACCCATGTACTCCAATAGGAAAAAAGATGTTGCGTGGTAAAAAAAATTTGACAAATGCCCATTGACTTTAACGTAATTTTTTCTATTTTACAAAGATAAATGTTGTAAAAATGTTTGGGCTGTTATTCGCTGTGAGCTATATCAGTTTTTTCACTGGCCACTAAGCTGGAATATTTTTTATATACTAAATCTATTTATATTATATTACCATTTCTTCTATGCTATTTCTGTGGTTGTTCATGTTACACTTACCTTATTTATCCAATTATCTGATTAATGTAATGATATTCTTGTCAGCTTTTCAGCCTCAGAAAATAATGTCAAATTCTAATGTCATATCAGCTTGCTATCTCATGTAACATCAGTTTGCTATATCATCTGACAATTATTTTATCTCATTGGCTTTCACATAAAAAGATTTAGCACCAAGACCACAGAACAGTTTCTTCTGACCTCTTTATTTCTTTCTTGTTTTAAATCTTCTTAAAACAGCTTTATGTGTCTAAGGATTTAATTGCTTCATGACATCTGTTTTTTATTTTTTTGCAAAAAAGCATATGGCACCCTTTTCTTGTAACACTATTAATAAGAAGCTTATTTAATCAACACATTGGGTTGACTACCCGTCAGCAAGTCTCGGAAAGTCATGGAATCATTCAAGCCATTAATCCAAGTCTCAGTTGCAATACTCTGTGCATGATGAGATAAATCAGCATCCTCAAGGACTTGTGTGTTTAATGGGAGTTATGCAGGTTAGAATAATAGCTACCACCTTAGACTCATAAGAAGAATCAGATGCCAAATCTGGTAAATGGAAGTACATAGGAAAAAATAAAGAGCAACGCTGAAAATCCCATTTACTATTTCACACCAATACTTGTTGAAGGTCAGATCCATCAGTAGCATCAAGGAAAGAAGCTGTAAGGTGCTGACGGAAGAGTAAAGGTCAAGTGATAGTGGGTTTTGTTAGAAAAGCAGAACAGAAGGTAATAATAAAGTATAAATAAAGAGCAGGTCTAGATTATGTGAAGTAGGTTTTAACTGTATTGACAAAGCAGAAAATGCTCACTAATTTTTCAAATAAATGAGCATGAAGTGAATACATGGAGAGCCATCATTCTTAGCAGAGTAAAGGTAATTGAGTGGAGTGCAATAAGTGTGGTCAATCATCAGGTTTAAAGGTTATGGTCATGAATTAAGCAAAAAAGGTTGTACATTGTATATGGCAACATGACATGCAAATAAAGAAAACAATTTAAGTCAGCTATTAATGACTGGAAAAGATGGAGGCAAAAGTTTGAGTAAATATATATACACATTATATTATGTAATCTCTAATGAGCAAAGCCCTCTTCACATCCTGGTTCAGTCAATAATTGATGTAATGAGCATATTTCATGTATACATCTTATATTTTACAGTTCTGTACATTTAGTCCCAACAGTGACCCAGTCAAGCAAACAAAGGTAAACTGCAAAAAGATAAATACACAAGGGAGTATTTGAATTTTTGTTTCTGTAAATTACAAACTTACCCAACAGGGATATGCCCCATTACAGAACAGAACATGATTTTAAAGGACAAGGAAAGGCACTTGGGGGGGCCAAAATGTTAGGGACCCCCAAGTGACTTAAATCGCCTACCTTGTACCCTGTTGGGAGAGAACAGCACCAGCCCTGGGTACCTGTAGCGCTTCCTCCTCCCTGCTTTGCGAGCTTGCGCATGCGCAGTAGAGTGAAAAGCTGAACTTTAACAGAGAACTTGCTGCGCACTTTGCACCTGACTAAAAAGATGGCATTTAAAAATAATGCAAGTTGAAATGAATTTATGCCCTTTAATAAAAAAATAAAATATGGTAAGCAAGACAAAGGAGAAAATCCCAAATGGCAATCAGATGGAGCAAGACTTGTTACAAACTGAGAATGCCAATGTTCTATTTAGGTAAAGACAGCTTGCAGTGGAGAAGTGGAGAAGGAGAAAAGCTGCACACTGTGGGTTTGTAATATACAGCCTGGTCACTTCTGAGGAGTTATAAGCTAAACATTCTCATTGGCTGTTGTTCTATTGTTGTTCTATTGAAGGACAGAAACGTGAAGGCTAATTAAAATATCTAACTTTCTAGCTATCAATACATATATAAGTATCATTGTTATTATTTTGTAGCAATTCACTAAAATTCAGGGTAGGACAGAATTGTGCAAAAACCTTCTGCAATTTCAATCCGTCCTAAACAATTAAGAGCTTAAAAACAATTAAATACCAAAATGTATTTTCAAACGTTAAAGTGGTCTATTTTTGTTTACTTTACAACTGTCTTCTTTAGGCCAGAAGAGTGCTGCGAATAGAACTAAGTAGAAGTGGCAAACAGACTGAGAGAGTGAGCGAGTGGGTGGAGTAGGTAGAGCCCCAGATCACGTAGTATTGCCTTGGACACCAATACCTCTTGGCCCTGCTCTGTTGTGTGCAACTTCATGTATGCATAATGCATATAATTTGTAGCAGCATATAATTTGTAGCAACTGATCAACAGAATGTGGGCTAATCTGAGCGTAAAAAAAAGACAATACTTCTTTTGTTTCATAAAACCTGGGGGCCGTTTGAGGACCAACAGAAACTCTGTTGATATAAAATAAATGATATAAAATGATACAATGGAATTAGCTTTCAAAAGGAACTATATTTTATACAGGACTAGTAATGCCCTGCAAGGGGAGCATTTGGGCTGCAGTGACCATAATGTGAATCATACATAAAATATGGTTTCAAAAGCCAGAAATTACAATAACATTTTTCTTAGAAGGGATAATTTCATTCTGTGCATGAAAGCTTAAAATAGTATTAACGGAAATATTCTTCTTAAACAAAACGTAGAACTCGAATAAGAGGATTTTAAAAAGGCATTTCATAAACAATTTACATTCCAAGGAAATCCTTTTCGGTAATAAAAAGGCAATTAAAAACAAAAAATGAAGCCAAATGTTTCTGAATAAGAAGGTATTATAACCCACAGCATAATAAGGCACAGAAAGAAAGTTTACAGAGAAAAAACAAACTCACACACACACAAAGAAGACAACAGATCAAGGTCTTCTTGCCAAACAGCATTTAATACATATAATCAGTTGCCAAAATTATTCAAATAATTATTTGAATCTAAAAGTGCGAGTAGTTATAACTCTAATAGGGGAATGTAATAAAGGGAGTTAGAGAGAAAATATGGACAATGTGAAAATGATTCCTTTGTGCAAACAGTTTGTTCTTTGTGCAAATGTAATATAACTTATTTGAGCCTGAAAAAGTAATTAGTGTTTCCATCAACCAGTGGAAAAAAGATTGAGAATGTCCTACGCACAATTACAGTTTTGGTATAATATCTATCCAATGAAGAATATAAAATGACTAAATGCTAATATGTGTTCCCATGTACAGGTATGGGAAACCCGTTGTTTAATTTTTAAAAATGATTTCCCTGTAATAATAAAACAGTAGCTTGTACAGGTATCAGACCCCTTATCCGGAAACCCATTATGCAGAAAGCTCCGAATTACGGAAAGCCCGTCTCCCATAGACTCCATTTTAATCAAATAATTCAGAATTTTAAAACTGATTTCCTTTTTCTCTGTAATAACAAAACAGTACCTTGTAATTTATCCCAACTAAGATATAATCAATCCTTATTAGATGCAAAACAATCCTATTGGGTTTAATTAATGTTTTATTTATTTTTTAGCAGACTTAAGGTATGGAGATCCAAATTACGGAAATACCCCTTATCCGGAATACCCTTGGTCCCGAGCATTCTGGATAACAGGTCCTATACCTGTACTTGATCCCAACTAAGATATAATTAATCCTTATTGGTGGCAAAACAATCCTATTGGGTTTAATTAATGTTTAAATGATTTTTTCAGTAGGCTTAAGGTATGAAGATCTAAATTACAGAAAGACCCCTTTTCTGGAAAACCCCAGCTCCCGAGCATTCTGGACAACAAGTCCCATACCTGTATTTACAACTTTTATTCCATTTTCCAAATATTATCCTATTCATAATGCCTAAGAGTAGTCACTGTATTTGTAAAGCATCAAAATAGCTTTTCAAAACGTTGATGTTGAATCAGGTCTTTGCTTTTATTTTCTAGTTTATCGAATGTTTGCTTCCTGTTGGCGACTGCGCTTATGCAATTTGCCACCTATCTTTACAAAGTCTTAATAAATCCAAGTCAAAGTAATGTTGAAGATGTTGTTAATGTAGTAATACAAATATAGTTTGCAGCATTTCTTGCACAGGAATTCTGCAAGATAAAAATGCATTTTCATCTCCCCCTAAGAGTTCTCCTATTTTTATAATGGCAGTGTCTGCAAATTCAGGCCAGATTCAGAAACTAATAAATAGTGATGATAAATTTTTTGCCAGACTTCACTGTGAAATAATGACCATAGACTACAATATATTGTGTGCTGAAGAAGAATTTTTTTTGTCACGTGTCAAAAGAATTGTCTCTCTTGTCAAAAGAATTGCATGTTGCGTGCAACAATTTTTTTTGACGCGTGACATTTTTGCCGTTTCGCCAATCTTTTAAAAGATTCGCAAATTTAGTAGTGATGAGCAAATCTGTCCTGTTTCGCTTTGGCAAAAAATTTGCAAATCTTTCAAAAGATTGCGAAACGGCGAAAATTGTTGTCCGTGGCTATTGTTTTTTCAGGTGACAATAACTTTTCTCAAGGTTCGTGTCATTTATTCAGATATCTTAGATAAATAATAGCAGTTCATTCTAGAATGTAAATGCTGAAACATAATTTTATTTTATATAATAACATTGAAAATGAAAATTTTCAGGCCATGCTTAATAGGAAGTAAAGCCATAGGAATATAAAGACTTTTTGATTTTAGCTACATCAAATATTCTTATTTAGAAGGGAAATTACTGAAGACCTACTGAGACATTGTAACCTTGCCATTTGCTTTGTGGAGGGCATTCCCACTTTGGGATTTCTATAACACCAATGGCAAACCTATGAACTGATTTTCTGTTTAATGTGCACATACACCTCGCTAGGGCTTCTTTCAAATCATATTCCATTTAGAAAATAAATACATAGAAACCTGCTAACTCCTAACTCTGATCTGCCAATTTCACTTTATATCTAAATATGCTGTATCTCCATTTTTTTCTTTTACCTGTAGCTTTTCTTGCCTATTTAATTTTTCCGTTTTTATGGCCACTGCAGACTTTTGACTGACACAGATCAATATCTTTATGACCTTCCAAGAATTAAACTAGTTATCTCACTTCTACAGTCTGTGCTCTCCAAGCCATCAATTCTCTAAATCGTTCTGACTTTATTGTAAGTTCAGATGAAATATTGGTTTCCTATGCTTTGACTTGATGATCAACATTTTAAAGTAACTTTATTTTTCAATTAAAAACAATCCATAAAAAGTGCCTATGTCATTGCCCATGAGTCCTTTACACTTATCAGAAGCATTTTCAAGATATGTTGACACAACCAAAGTGCAATAGAGAAAGCAGACCTTTGCTAAATACAAAAAAACATATTTCATTCCATTGTTTCTAATTATTATATTATATATTATTTTGGTGACATTTGCCTTCTGGATCTCCACTACACACAGGTAATGGAAAAACTAAATGAATTTGGTCTTAGAAGTGCAATCCTACTGGCATTTGTATAATGAAGGCAGCCTAGACTGAGGAGACAGGAAAAGGTTTAGGCACATAAACAAAGACATATATATATGTTTTTTACTTATTCTCTTTCCTCTTCAACAATAAGACAAGGCACAGTATATGATGTTATGCAACCCAACATATTTTGCCCTGGTTTTCCAAATTGCAAAAAAAAAAGCTCTTCATTGGGAATACCAAGTCCTAAGCATTAGGAACATTATTGTAACAACTTCTCTTTTTGACCAACTACAGTGATACCATGGCTGGTAGTCTCTTTGAAAGAGATTAAAAATTGATGCACTACCCTGGCAACTCCGAGATCTTGTTGTCTGCATGGAATTTTCCACTTCTGCATAGGTCCCCCAATGGCTTCAGTTCCCTCCACATTGCAAAAACATATTGTCAGGTTAATTGCCTTCTGATGAAACTGACCCTAACATGTATCCAAGTGGTAGAGAAAATAGATTTTCTGGTCCACCAGGAGAGGGACTAATATAATGAGGATCAGTCTCTGTAGAGAACTGCTTGATGTGTCAGCACTACATAAAGGGCATAATAATACAATATAATAAGAAAGCAAAATAAACTGAGCTGAGAAGGCAGTTAATCAAATTTAATAAAGTGAAATAAATTGTAGTCACTCTAATTCACAAGGTTTAGACAGAGGAAATAAGTGAGACTTAAAGTAAAAAAAATGGGATCCGGGTAAATAAAATATTAGTGGCACCACAAATTTAGATAAAATACATATATTAATAAATGATATCAAACTTGTGTTCCTCTGTCTGTTAACGGCATCTCCCAGTATTCAAAAAATTTTCATATTGTTATTCTGCTCCTAAATGATATTAGATGCTCACAATTCTGTTTCTCCAGAGACTGGCCTGCAAATTTGGATTCAGAAATGGTTTGTTTTGCCCCTGACACTAACTATAGCTATGGGAATTTCGGAAGTGATGCATTCACATGTGATGTTAAAGATAGTAGCAGCCACAGTGAGTATCTTCCGGTGTGCATTGTGTTAGTACGTATGTGCATGAGTATGGTTCTATTGCTGCAACTGCTTTGCATGCTATATATAGCAAACTGTTACAGAATAATGCCTTTGCTAGGGTCATTGACCCTAATGAACAAACAATGGCTTGAATAAGAGATTGAACGATATATCTGAGAGAGTCTAAATAGAAAGATAAGAAGATAATAATAATACAAATGGTTCTGTTAATGTTACAAAAAGATAACATTTTAGGTTGCAAAGAAGATTAATAAAAAGGCAAAGAATTGAAAACACAAGCACAATTACAAAGTTGCTTAGAGGAGTAAATGTCCTCTTTCATTTATATTCAGTGTCTACAAAGATCAGCAAATACCTTTTATATATCCAGTTTCATCCTTTAGTTTATATATTTGTTAGCAGCTGAGAATATAATCGCTGAAATCTTAAGATGCTGGTATGAATTAATAGCAAGAATAAAGTAATTGCCAACAGCAATAGATCACATTTGTATAAATGTTCCAGATAAATCCATTTACCACAGATCAAGCATCGCACAGCGTGACTGTCATGTCTATTAGAAACCCATCAATAACACCGTTTTAATATGAAATGTATCCTGATTTGTGTCTAATTTGAGCTTCAAGTAAAAACCATTTTCCTGTCTTTAGTACATCAATAGAAAAGGGTGTCAGATAAACAAATGTCACTTTGTACTGTGTATAAATTTGGAAGATCTGAATTCTGAACCAAAGATGTCACTCAACTTAAAAGTCTTAAATGAAAGAAGGATACAGAGCTGTGCAATGTGATTATTAACAACATTTTACATTGCTTGTTAAAGCTGATGTTTGGTACAAGCTTTATTGTTTCTCTAACCAGCAAATGTTTTTATTTATGTAGGTATATATTCACAAATATCTTCATCTTTGGCCCAAGAAGCTTGCAATCTAATTCACATAGAAAAGATTTACAAACAAGGTATCATGTCAAACATAAGTCAAAACAATGAAGGAATAATTTTTGTTAATGTTCTATTTAGCAAATGGTGCTTTGGGCAGGGTGTCGGTTCATATGGTATGTTAATTGTGATAGATGCTAAGTTCTATGGATACAGAGGCACATTTATATATTTATACACATATACACATACACAAACACATTTTGTTTTTTTCACAAGAAATCCTGGTGTTGCTGGTCTTTTTTGTATATGCAAAATAATACCGTGCTGGAATTGGGGATGAGTATATAGCAAGCCAACACTGATACATAATAGCACACAGAAATGAGGGTACAGGGATTTTAGAGCAAAGGTGTTCAATATAAAATAATATATAGAATATAATCAGCTGTGGATCTGAATTAAATGGCCAACAGATGCATCTCAGTGACTTGCAGTTGAAGATTAAAAAATATATATTTAATAATAGACAGTGGATGCACAAATTATGCAGGAAGTGCTACATACAGTATATAATAAATCATGGTCATGGAGTACATGGAACAGACTATTGGGCTTATTTATTAAGGGCTAGGCACAAAATCCTTAGCAAACTGTACCAAAAATAATTGCACCTAACTTTCAAATATATAATATACTGTATATATATATATATATATATATATATATACATATATACAATATACACTCTGGGCCATGCACTGAAAATCTAGTGCAAGATGCTGGGCACATGGGAGCACATAATGTTTGCTATTGCAAAGTCTAGCCTCTTTTCTCCTCCTGACTTGCACATTTATACATTTATGGACCTCTTTATGGACTTCTTCATCAATTTTGGAGTTTGTAAATTTGAGGTTGTTTTTCTAAACCAAATAAACTTGTATATTGAATGCTCACTTATTTATTAATAAGGAAAACTTTTATAGAAACTCCTAAGCTTTCCGATGGTGAATTTTTACATTACACTTACATTATATTGTATATAGGCTGTATCTGTGCTTTTAAACCAGTGGTCTTAGATGTTTAGTTGCATAAGTGTGCATTTGAATATCTTTACCTGTAATTCCTTTTTGGTTTGAAGGTAGTGCCATGCATGTAGCATGAGGCACGTGAATACCTTCTATTTGAAGAGGACTCTCAGTGCTTGCCTTGCAATTAAAAAGGACTATTTTGCTCCTTTTAGCCCTTTTCACCCTAAGCTACGTGGTTCTTATATAATCCTAGACAGTTTGTGGTTAGGGATAAAAGTAGCTATGATAACAGATAATGCCATTAACTCTTCTACCCTATGTTTAAAGCCTCAGCATGCAATGCAGAACATGTACAGTATCTAAATGGTTCCAGCAGGAAGCCCATTAAGTGTAATACATTTATTATAAAATACTTTTATCTGCAAATTAATGATTTGATGCTAGTTTTGTGATTGTGGTTATTACCAGCATTTGTAAACAGTAAACTTCTAAATGTAATGGGATATGGAGTGGCAGATTTATTTTAATTTATACAGGGCAAGGCTAGTAGGAACATTTTGCAATACATATTGTACTATGATTTGATAGTAACGTACAAAATGATTTATAAATATGACCACAGTCTCCTGAATAACTATTATTAGGTACTCAAACATAAATATGAATGCTAGGGGTCTAATGAACAGTACGATACCCATTGTTTATAGTTTTAGCAAAATATGTGGCATGTAGGAGCCCCAAAATTAAAATTTTCCCATTTGTTTTATCATTTCTGTCATTTCAGCAACTGCAAAATCAACATATTTGTTGCATTGTATTTGGGGTAAAGCCACAAAAAGTAAGTTCAGCCCATAAAACCATATATTTTTTAAAAATAAACATTCTCCTGAAGACAAAATATTTTACATATGTCCTAAAAATGACATTACCACTTTACAATTAGTATAGATATTGGTATATATAAATTATATGCGTGAAGGTATAGATAGGTTGGAGTACATATACTGTATATGTGTGCATTGATGAACTTTGGTCTTTTTTTTAACCCAAATTATTGGGCACATTTACTAATCCACAAATGCTCCGAATGCGTCTGAATTTCGTACCTTGCGCGACTTTTTCATGTTTCCGTACTTTGCGGCTAAATTTGCGTGACTGAATTTGCGCCACTGAAATCGTATTGTCACGCCAAGTATGAAAGTTTAGAATTCAGTCAAGCTTCAGTATCATGGCTATCCTTGGCTAGGTTGGAGCTGCAGAGTGCCATTGAGTCCTATGGGAGGCTTTCCTTGGGCCAGGTTGGAGCTGCAGAGTGCCATTGAGCCCTATGGGAGACTTTCCTTGGGTCGGGTTGGAGCTGCAGAGTGCCATTGAGCCCTATGGGAGACTTTCCTTGGGCCGGGTTGGAGCTGCAGAGTGCCATTGAGCCCTATGGGAGACTTTCCTTGGGCCGGGTTGGAGCTGCAGAGTGCCATTGAGCCCTATGGGAGACTTTCCTTGGGCCGGGTTGGAGCTGAAGAGTGCTATTGAGTCCTATGGGAGACTTTCCTTGGGCCAGGTTGGAGCTGCAGAGTGCCATTGAGCCCTATGGGAGACTTTCCTTGGGCCAGGTTGGAGCTGCAGAGTGCCATTGATCCCTATGGGAGACTTTCCTTGGGCCGGGTTGGAGCTGCAGAGTGCCATTGAGCCCTATGGGAGACTTTCCTTGGGCCAGGTTGGAGCTGCAGAGTGCCATTGAGCCCTATGGGAGGCTTTCCTTGGGCCGGGTTGGAGCTGCAGAGTGCCATTGAGCCCTATGGGAGGCTTTCCTTGGGCCAGGTTGGAGCTGCAGAGTGCCATTGAGCCCTATGGGAGACTTTCCTTGGGCCAGGTTGGAGCTGCAGAGTGCCATTGAGCCCTATGGGAGACTTTCCTTGGGCCGGGTTGGAGCTGCAGAGTGCCATTGAGCCCTATGGGAGACTTTCCTTGGGCCGGGTTGGAGCTGCAGAGTGCCATTGAGCCCTATGGAAGGCTTCCAAAATCATGCACAGAAGGATCAAAGTCGGAAAGGTTTTCCTGCATTGTACGATCGTTCAATACGAAAATTTGGTAATTTTCGGATCGCCAATACAATATTTTCGTGACTAATACGATTTCACGCATATTTGTGATATTTGAGATCTTCCGAAATTTTCAGATACAATCCGAATTTATCCCATTAGAGATTTGAACTTGCGTTTTCATGAATGTGCCCCTATGTATATAACTATGTAACTTTAAGGCCACATTATAGTGTAAAAGATTGCATGCATTTATAAATTTGGGTAATTTGTTTATGTATATACTGTATGCAGCCAAGTTTAACAATATTGCATATAAAAAAGTTTTATCCTGAAAAGACAGCATTTTACACAAAATGACTTCAAAGGGTTACACCCATCAGAGCGGTGTAAAATAATCAGCTCATTGTGAGCATTAGTCTGGTATTTAAAAACACGTCTTCATAAATATGCCAGTTAACGCTTTTGGATTATTTCCGCAATTGTGATGTGTGCCATTAATTTACAACACTGGAACTCTATAAATACACTATTTATTTTCCCTAAATGTTGTCTGTCTACCATAAAATATTTTACACTTCTTTAGAAATGTGCCCCATAGTGACATCAGGTAACTCAAATATATAAAATAATATCATTTTGCTAAATAATTACAGAAAATTGGAAAAAAATGCATTTAATAAGGGAAAATCAGAAACAATTGCCTAATATTCAAATGCTAACTGTAATGTAAGCATAAGGTTAGTACAATAAATATAGAAATATTTAAAAATATTTATAAATAAATAATATTTAAGTTAATAGAGTGATTTATTTGAAATGTAAATGTTGTCATTTATAAATAAAAGTATACCATAAAAACAGAATCTCTTAAGCAAACACAATAAAACACAATAAAAGATAACATATTTGGAAGCTAATACTT
The DNA here is from genome assembly GCF_000004195.4 of Xenopus tropicalis. Classification (NCBI taxonomy): domain Eukaryota; kingdom Metazoa; phylum Chordata; class Amphibia; order Anura; family Pipidae; genus Xenopus; species Xenopus tropicalis. The sequence continues at coordinate 110,788,139 of NC_030682.2, forward strand.
CCTATTTCCAAATACCTGAGTGCACCCAAGAGCAGTGGAAAGATGATTAAGTACCGCGAGGTACAAAACGCGTAAGGCTATTTGTACCATGTGTTAGTTTAATAAACTTTTATGTGATTTTACTTTATTTTTTCATGAGCAACAACCTTTTTTTCACCGAAATCCTGGAGTGCCTGCCTTTTTTCTATGTGATTTACCCAAGATGGCTCCCTTAAGCTGAAGGTCTGGGGCATGAGCACCTGGACCCACCTATACTATGGGTGAGACCCTGATCTAACATTTTACTTATGAGCATATGTCCCTCTTTGGAAAGATAATCAATTTAAAATAAAAACAGAGAGATAACACTCAACAATGTTTTGCCTTGTGGACTTCCATGTTTAAAAAGAAGTCTTCTGTTGGCCAAATGGACTCTGTTGGATTTGAACTTGAACTCCCATGTCAGGCCCTTGGTACTTCTTGTTTGTCGTGTTAACATAAGGTTAATTTTTCCATCCTACAATGTGACCCTTTTAAATAAACTTTTAAAAAAATGACACAAGAGTGCGTGACTGATTACTGCCCATAAAACATACTGCTTGCAGGACTCTCTTCTCTTCAAAGCTGTTGTACGGCTTCTTGTCAGAAATAAAAAGCCGGCTCTAGTGTTTCTCTGGAAATATAGTGTTTGTTGCAATGATATGATACTTGAAACTACTGATGTTTTGAATGAAAAAACTCTAACAGTAAGTCCGTTGTGACAAAAATCTTTAATTTCTTTTGTTGATACTAATAAATATAGACAAATCAAAGATCACCTCAAATGAACTTCTGTATGTTTCATGGTGTGCTTGCTGCAGCATTGCTCTGGGAGAAATAAACCATCAAACACTATTAGCTGTAGGGCAACAAACAATGCTAGGCACAGATATTTATCCAAGGGACATACTGAGCAGCTGCAGGCTGTTACACTGGAATTTCCACCATGTATCATTAGGCACTCCAGAATAGTAACTCTAAACAACTCTAAATAACTTAAAAAGGAACAAAAATTCAGCAAAGTTGAAAATGTTACATGGCAGCCATTACTACTTCATGCTCACTCTGTTGAGGCCTATTTATCAGCATATACTTGTAATTTTCCATCATGCGTTTGTGAACTCCCTCTACTGTCCATTTGGACAGTATAAGCCATTTTCAGTGTCACATCTGACCCCTTTGAACCACCACCATCCCAACATGTGACCCAGCACAGTACATTTTAGGAGATCAGACTCCAATGGTGAAATTCTGAATTTCACAGCGACTCCATCCTTGGCGAAAAAAATTGCTCATCACTAGTACAGGTATAGGACCCATTATCCAGAATGCTCGGGACCAAGGGTATTCCGGATAAGGGGTCTTTCCGTAATTTGGATCTCCATACCTAAAGTCTACTAAAAAATCAATAAAACATTAATGAAACTCAACAGGATTGTTTTGCATCCAATAAGGATTAATTATATCTTAGTTGGGATCAATTACAAGCTACTGTTTTATTATTACAGAAAAAAAGGAAATCAGTTTTAAAATTTTGAATTATTTGATTAAAATGGAGTCTATGGGAGACGGGCTTTCCGTAATTCAGAGCTTTCTGGATAATGGGTTTCCGGATAAGGGGTCCGATACCTGTATATACTTTTATTTGTTTCACCTATTGCCCAATGCGCCAGTAAATTCTAGAGACTTCACTCTTGGTCTCTTTTATTGGAGTGTGGGAAGGTTTATCCTCATGTAAAGCTACACACTGCCTCAGGGTAACACGTAGTAAGGACAGAAACAAAACTTGAAAAACTCAAATTGACGAAATAGTTCAAATTATACCTAACAAATTCCATTGACTTCTACATGACCTTGCAAGCTGTTAGATGCCAAACTTTAAAGTTTTTCCAGTGTTTTTTTTTGCTTAATAAATATTGGAGTTCATGTTTTTTTAATCCATTATTCAATTTCATAATTTTTAGTGCAAAAAACCTTGAATCAAGGAAATACAAACTTATAAATAACCCCCTTAGTGTGCGTGTGTCCTCATGAGAGGGCTTCTCTCAATAGAAGGTGCTCCCACTGAAGACAAAAATATTATGACCTAAGCAGAAGGATTACAAATAAGGTGGAGTTGCATTTTGTTTACCTTGTAAAGACGGCATTTTTAAGAATGTAGTTGCTGTGACTAATTGCCATGCATATAACAATGCTGACTTGTCCTGCACAGCATACTGCACATGTGGCGACTTGTATGTTCACGGAGTTAGCCATTGCAGCCAGTGCCGGATTTCTAATCCAGGCGCCCTGAGGCCGGCCCCTTTCACTGACCCCTGCCAGATAAAGGATACTTTCTGCAGAGGCAGCATGCGCCACTGCTGTGAGTTTCTAGCGAAGAAAGCCCCCTAGACAACGAGCCAGGGGGGCTGTCATGTCGGTCCTGTGACATGATCGTTGCAGGACCGACCTACAAGCAGCAGACGCTATTGCATTGTGTCTGCTGCTTGTACTGTTCCCTCCTCCCCCACCCCCAGCACCGTCTCCCACTGACTTCCTCCACAAGGACCAGGCAAGTGATCTTTGCTTCAGGACAGGTAAGAGCGTTTTTTTTTTCATTTACACACACTTTTACACACACTTACATACATTTACACTCACATTTACACACTTACATACAGCACACAATTTAGCACAGGTTTTTTTTGTTTTTTTTTTTTCATTTTGCACACTTACTGTATATACACTTATATATACTCATATACACACTGTCACACAACTTTTACATGTACACACATGTACACACAAACACTCTTTCTTTTCCCTAAAAACTGTTTATTTTGACAGTGTGACTATTGGATCAGATATTCTGACCACTAATTACTAATTGTGTGACTTATTTTGTTGTTTCACTAATTTGCACAATTTTTGTGGTTTTATTGCATTTTTTTATCCCTGTATTAGTATTCCTGATCAGTTTGTAGCATAGCTTTGCCATTAACTTTGGTGTAGAAAAATAACTTTACCTATTTTGAATTAATCAGAATGTGTACTTTACAAAAATATATGGTTTTCTGGGGGTCTCTGTATACTTAGGGGGGTTACTGCACATAATACGCTGTCAGGGGACTCAGGCAAGAAATCCATATGCGCTATTTTCATTTTGTGTTCAGTACATACCACAGATTTTGGTATATCTATGCATATTGGGCATCAAACTGTTCAGTAGACCTCAGGTGTTCCTATTTGGGGTGATTTGCCTTTGTATCCAAGAAATTGTGTGAGATAAATGCGGCAAACTGTAACATTTTTATGCGATTTTCTGAAATGTCATAAAAACCACTAAATTTAGGAAAGTTTTGCAGATTGTTACTTTGGTGTAGAAAGGACTCTTTACCCATGTTGGATTTGTCAGAATGTGTATTTTCCAAAAATATATGGTTTTCTGCGTTTTGCTGTACAGTCTTATGGCACATAATACACGGTCATTGAGCTTTTTTTGCTGAAATTGTGTTGGCAGCTGAGAAAATTCCTATGCACTATTTTCATTTGGGTACCTCTGTACACCACATACTTTGGTAAATCTTTGCATATTGGGCATCAAACTGTTCAGTAGACCCCTGACATTCATATTTAGGGTGATGTGTCATTATATGTAAGAAATGTTGTAAGATAAATATGCCAAACAATTTTAGGCTTTTTTTAGAAAAGTCATAAAAACCACTAACTTTAGGAAAGTTTTGCAGATTGTTACTTTGGTGTAGAAAGTCTTCTTTACCCATGTTGGATTTGTCAGAATGTGTACCTTTCAAAAATATATGGTTTTTAGGCTTCTACTCGTCTTAAAACTGCCATGTGTTTATGAATTAGGTAAAGGTAAGCCATGAAATTAATTTGCACAAGGTATATTTGGGGGTCTCTAAGTGCCATGTGCTTTGATAAACCTAAGTACAGTGGGCATCAAACTGTTCAGTAGACCTCTGGGGATCATATTTAGGGTTTTTTATCTTGGTACCTAATGACCTGTAGAAAATAAGTGCATAATGGAAGTTTTGAGGTGATATTTGGAAATGTCATTAAAATCTGCAAACTTAGGAAAGCTTTGCGGCTTGGTACTTTGGAGTAGAATGACACTGGTACCCATTTTAGATTTGGGGGAATGTGTACTTTCTGTAATAACCCCAAAGAGTTGGCGCTCACAAGTCACCACTTGTGATAAAATAAATCAGTTTGTTTTTATTTCATAATCAAATATTGCTAAAAACCACAGTGACATAAAATGTATACAATGAAAATGTGTACTATGAATGTGTACTTTCCAAAAATATATTGATTTCTGGGGTGAGCGTACTTTTTTGTGGCGTTATCCCACATAAAATGATGTAAATGTGTTGATTTTGCAGGAGCTGAAATGACAGAAATGACAGATCATATGGGGGTATGTTCACATTGGGGCCCCTACATGCCTATACATATTGGGCATCAAACTGTTCAGTAGACCCCTGGGACTTGGTACTTTGGAGTAGAAAGACACGGGTACCCATTTTAAATTCAGGGGAATGTGTACTGTCCAAAAATATGTGATTTTGCAGGACCTGAAATAACAAAAATGACAGATCATATGGGGGTATGTTCATATGCCCATAATTAGGTAAACCTATACATATTGGGTATCAAACCAAACCAAATTTTATTTGGTTACTTTATGACCTGTAGGAAATAATATACTATAGACTGAAAGCTTTGAAGTGATTTTTTTTTAAAAGTTCACAAATTTTGATGAAAAACAATAACTTTAGGAAAGCATTGCGTCGATAGTTTGGAGTAGACAGACAGTTGTGTCTATTCTGTATTCCCCAGAATCTGTTCTTTCCAAAAATGTACAATTTTCTGGGATAAACCTTCTGTTAGTGGAATTTTTGTCCTTGAAATCTAAAGTATGCAGCTTTCTGGAGCAGTGCTTTGGGAATTTGGTAGTGTACTGCTGCGAGTTTTTGACCTATACAAGTGAGAAATCTCCATAAAACTATATATATTTAGTATTGGCACGTTCAGGAGACATGGGACTTTCCAAATCAGTTTAATTTTCGTGTATAAAATAATTTTTGTTTCTGGTATGTGTGTTTATATTTAGGAAAATATGATTTTTTTTTTCATTTTTTAGATTTTTGAAGCCTATATCTTGTTACAGAATTGGAATTACACAATTACCATGTATTGAAAGCTTAGGTTGTCCTGAAAAAAACAATATATTGTTTTCCTGGGTAAACTTAAAGTCCCCCCAACGAAAGGTCCCTCTAAAGTGAAACAGTGCAAAATGTTCAAATACTGTCTGGCAATACAAGTTCCGCTTTGACCAAAACGGGTGGTAGTGAAAGGGTTAAAAGAGGGACTGTCCCGTGAAAATCTGGACAGTTGGGAGGTATAATGACTTCAGGCCATCGTATTCCAAAGCTTTATTTCAACTTAAATCAAATACCTTGTCTCATTAAATGTATACATTTTAAAGTATGTTTGTATTTTTGTCTTTCTGTTATAAAAAATATTATTAGTTATTGTGTTCAAGGTACACAATGGGCCAGATTCAATTCCTTTATTCTTTATTATGTGAAAACTTATGGGCAAGATTCAATTTGAGTTTTCAATAGAGTTTTCATGTGAAAAACTGTGAAATAACTTTTTCTCATTGAATTGCACCTACAGTATCTTTACGGAAATCAGGAATTGAATAAGAGATCAAGGGTTTTTTTCATCAAATCGAATCTGGCCCAATGTATGGATTGCCTACCATACAGTATTTGGTGTTTTCTAAGACATACAGTAACCATGATCACTCCATGGTCACTTTTAATTTGCCCTTACATACTGAATTTTCCTATTAAATGTCGTTTTTTTTTTCTATATAAACACGACTAAACCCCTGTTTTTATCACCAATCACACATTTAAAAAGAAAAAAATTTAATTTTTATTAACACAAATCAAAAATAAATAGGCATAACTGGTTAAAAACACTCCCGAACCCATAAAAACACAGGCAGCAAGCGATGAGGACCCCTGACTCTGAATATTTAATGTTAGATATTAGAGTTCACAGAAATATCTTATATAGAATCTCCACCAAGGATAAATATATTTGTTCAAAATCCTCACGGATGTCTGTTCACTCTATTATCAATCTTCAAAAACATTCTCTTTTTTATGTAACTGAAACAGTTGTGAAGAGACAGTTGTGAGGAAAACACTATGGGGCCGATTCACTAAAGGTCGATAAAACAAGTGATATTTATAGCATGCGTTAAAAATGTTATTACTTCTTATTTTTTGCGACTTAATGCTCGATTCACTAAAAGGACACTTGCGATAATTAAGAAGCGATATTCTTGGCGTTATTTATCACGTGGTGACCGATTTTCAAGCGGCATTTTTTGCTGCGTGCAGTATTTTTCGCACATGCAATATTAGCACACAATATTACACACATAACCGTTACTTTCGGAAAACTACCATTCTGAAAATGCCCATTTCCCAGAAAACTGGAGGATGCATCACTCTAGGGCCAACACATACTTGAAAAAATCCCACTGTAAACGCCATCTTGTCCCCACAGCCAATCACCAGCTGCAGTGTTGTTCAGTAATGCCTACTCCTGGGATGCATTAAGTTTCACAGTAATTATCACCACATTTTATGCTTTTAACGCTTCTTATGCATTTGTGAATCATGCGTTCGTATTATTTCTATGCAATAATTATAGTTAATTATCGCATGCTTTTTAAGGCAAAAAAGCATGCAATAATCGTTATCGCCCTTTAGTGAATCAACCCCTATGACTATATCTGGTCACGGTGCAATAAATGCAAATGTTATCCATAAATATCAAACACAGTTTAATTTGCCCATTCCACCAAAATGCTATGGTATGACGTACAATCCACTATTATTTCTCAAATGTAATAAAGACTTGTTTATGTCTTGATGTATCAATTCGGTGCAGCGTGTGATAAAATTATTTGTTTGTTTAGCAGGATATTAGTGCAATAAGTGGTGCAACTTTTTGTGGTAAAGAAAAACAGACTTATATCCAAGTCCAACTGCAATAAACTTAGAGGCCTCCACGTTACCACTTAACCGTAATTACAACAGTTTCGTACGTACGAATGTTGTTATTGTGCAATTGTTATTAGCATGACAAATTATGGGGTTATAAACTGTGAAGGGTGATAGAATCGTTTCACTTATCTGCATGCACCAATTCTCCTCCCACTGCTGCACTAATTCTGACATCTCCCTCTCTCCTAGTTGCTGCCATCTACCTCTGTTTGTTTAACAATGAAATATGTACACCCCGTGGAGTTTTCAAAGACCAACAGGGCAACATAACAACAACATAAAATCAGTACATATGCCAAATGCAACTGGTACAGTTTCCAACAATATAAAAGGGCAGGAGGTTGTAGGCAAATACATTTGTACTAGTTATGGAACTCTGAGCCCATTAATTGACCATCTTCATCATGACTCATTTATACATAATCACACAGAATATAAAGCATTTGAGCATACTGATATACAATATAAGAAGAAAAAAAGGAAATAATAGTTGTAATAAGCAGTTTACCTCAGTGTTTTACAATATCTTAGGGCACAGCTTGTTCTCCAGGAAGGTTGAGGGTTTGTGCTGAGAAAGGCAGCACACTAACACTGCTTTTTCCTTTATGCTCAAGTATTAGATTGTGTGTTGCTTTGTCTTTTTACAGTCTGGTGCTTTGTATGTTTCAGTAGACTCTGTAAATTGTTTTACAAACATAGTTGCTAAATTTTAATTGCTCTTTTCTAATTTAGGAAGAAACTTCCTGAAAGAAATAATGGAGACACCCCCCCCTAAAAATATGGGAATATTAAGATTAATTTTAGGGGGGAAAAGTACTGACAATTCTTAAAGGCTTTAGAAGTAGTAAGCAAACCTTTTCCAGCAGTTCCAATGTATTATTAATACATATTTTGCATACTGCAGTAATGATGACTGACTGCCTTCCCAACCTTGTCTGATAATAAATATTAAAGTTAAAAATACAAAAATAATAGACAGAAGTATAAATACAGCTTAGAGCGCATTTTCTAACAACTGCAATGAGCAAGGTACACAAACATATGAATCTATATATTTTGTTTTTTACTAAGGGGCAGATTTACTAATCCACGAATTTCGAATCCCGAATGGGAAAAATTCGGATTGGAAACGAAAATTTCTGAAGATCGCAAATATCCCGAAAATGCTTACGAAAAAATCGTATTAGTCACGATAATATTGTATTGGCGATCCGAAAGTCAAGAAATTTTCGTACCGAACCATTGTAAACAGCAGCAGAGCCTTTCCGAACTTTTCGCACGTGCGCTCGAAAAAGTCACGCTGGTGCGAAAAAATCGGCGACCCAACCAGAAATCGGCTCTGAGCGTTCGTGTCTTGGTAAATCTCCCCCTAAGTGTACACAATGTGGGATTAATATTATCCAATATAAAGTAGCAGCACTACCAAAATAGTTCAATGAAAACAATAATCCCAAACATCTCTATAAAATTGCATAAAACAGGCCATATATAAAACCCTGCTTCATCTAAATAAACAATTTCCATTAAATATACCTTTTCAGTAGTATGTGCCACTGGATAATCCTAAATAGAAAATTGCAATTTCAAGTACTAAAATCATTTGATTCATGGTGCAAACACTTTAGGCCCCATCAGCCAATTAATGGACAGAGTTCTGCCTTTTGCTCCCACACTACTTCCTGTTACAGTTAGAGCTGCATTATTTCCTGTCAGCTGATCTCTGAGGGAGCACACAGCCCATCACTAAATGGTGGCTCAAGGGAAAGGATGTAAAAGGGCAATATTTACTGATATATATATTCCAGTTTGGTAAGATTGTTCAATAGGTTACTTAATCTGATATAAACAATTTGTTGGTTAAGTATTCATTCTGGGGGTATAGTTTTCCTTTAACAGGAACCACTTTGCAAATCTGTGCCATAATATCTTCATGTAACATTGTTGAGGACCCAACCAGAAATGATACTATAATTAGTGATGAGCTTCACAGAAAAATTCGCGAATCTTTCAAAAGATCCGCAAAATGGCGAAAAATTCGTGAAACGGCGAAAATGTTGTGTGACAAAAAAAATTTGTCGCTCACAGCTATTATTTTGTCGCATGGCTATTGTTTCGTCACCCGCGGCTATTGTTTTGTCGCGCGGCTATTATTTTGTCGCATGGCTATTGTTTCGTCGCCCGTGGCTATAATTTGTCGCGCGGCTATTGTTTCGTCACCCGCGGCTATTGTTTTCTTGGACGTGCAGTGAATCTTTCCGCGGTGAAATTTTTCATCCGTTTTGCAAAACAATCCGCCAATGGCGAAACGCAGAAATTCGCCACGAATCCATGCCTGGCGAAACTTTCCGCCCATCACTAACTATAATTGATTTAGTGAACTCTAATAACATATGAAATGGCAAATGAGCAAGTTATACCACAGTATGTATGTCTTTGCATCCTTGGTTTCAGAGATATTTTAATCAATATTTTTTGTAATGTGATTTGTAAGGAAAATGAACCAAGGGAAATTAATTAAAAACAACAATGTGAAATCTCCTTTTAACAAAATGTATCGCTCATTTCCCCATTATAAAATATTACATGACTAGAAGAAATTGAAAGCAGATATTATTACATTTTTAAATTGACTAAAATTACAGTTAGAAAAAATAATTGAGGAAAAGACGGTATTATTGCTATCACTATCATTTGTATAATCAGTAGATAGAATGTTTCATTAAGATAGACAGATATCTTGCTTATACTTCATAATAAAACTGCAGGTTATGATTTCCAATATTAATTGTTTTTCTAACTTACTGTTGGCCTTGTGTGTTGTGCAAACAGTTTGCTTACTTTACCACAATTACATACAGGTATGGGATTCGTTGTCCAGAAACCCATTATCCAGAAAATTACGGGAAAGCCATTTCTCATAGACTCCATTTAAATCAAATAATTAACATTTTTTAAAGGAGAAGGAAAGTGATTTTGGCATTTTACTGCCAATAGATACAACACATTAGTGCCACCTAGAACGCTATATTTATTCTGCAGGAAGCTTTATCATACCTGAGTGAAGAGCCCTAGAAGCTTTCTCTGTTTGATTAAGATAGCAGCTGCCATTTTAGCTTGGTCTTCATAGCTTCCTGCTACAGCTCTAGTCGTTGTAGCTCAGATTACACATTCCTAAGAGAGGGGGGAGTGTGTTTTATGAATTCTTATGGGAGGGGGGAGCAGGAGAGGGGAGAGAGCTGTGCAGACTCTGGCCCCAGGAATGAAGGATTTTTCTATGAGAGGAAGTCAGATACCGAAGAACAAAAAAGGAGACAAAAAATCCTGTGTTGCACTGAGGACTCAGTGTAGCTTTCCTGTGTGTGCTCATGGCTGTATTTACATAGACCTTTTTGATAAAGCTTAGTAAATACTATTTTTTGTTTTTACCTTTCCTTCTTCTTCAAATTATTTCCTTTTTCTCTGTAATAATAAAACAGTGCCATATACTTGATCCCAACCAAGATATAATTATTTCTTATTGGAGACAAAACAATGTTATTTGGGTTTATTTAATGTTTAATTAAATCTTTAGAAGACTTATGGCATGGAGATCCATATTATGGAAAATCCCTTATCCAGAAAACCACATACTTGTACTGTTTGTAAAGAAACAGACACACATATAAGCTGATTTACAATCTAATCCCATTGAAATTCTTTATGCTACATAACCGTATAAATACTATACACAAAGGGGCCCATTCATTAAAGTCCGAATGAGTACGAATGGAAAAAAAACCATATTTTTTTAAGTTTTAGAACATTGCGTATTTTCTGCGATTTTCCGTGACTTTTTTGTTCTTGCGACAATTTGTGCAACAAAATCAAATTTGTCGCACCGAGTACAAAGTTTTGTTATACATTCAAGCTCGCCCAGGTTAGAGCTGCAGAGTGCCATTGAGTCCTATGGGAGACTTTCCTTGGGCCGGGTTGGAGCTGCAGAGTGCCATTGAGCCCTATGGGAGACTTTCCTTGGGCCAGGTTGGAGCTGCAGAGTGCCATTGAGCCCTATGGGAGACTTACCTTGGGCCGGGTTGGAGCTGCAGAGTGCCATTGAGCCCTATGGGAGGCTTTCCTTGGGCCGGGTTGGAGCTGCAGAGTGCCATTGAGCCCTATGGGAGACTTTCCTTGGGCCAGGTTGGAGCTGCAGAGTGCCATTGAGCCCTATGGGAGACTTTCCTTGGGCCAGGTTGGAGCTGCAGAGTGCCATTGAGCCCTATGAGAGACTTTCCTTGGGCCAGGTTGGAGCTGCAGAGTGCCATTGAGCCCTATGGGAGACTTTCCTTGGGCCAGGTTGGAGCTGCAGAGTGCCATTGAGCCCTATGAGAGACTTTCCTTGGGCCAGGTTGGAGCTGCAGAGTGCCATTGAGCCCTATGGGAGACTTTCCTTGGGCCAGGTTGGAGCTGCAGAGTGCCATTGAGTCCTATGGGAGGCTTCCAAAAACATGAGTTTTTCATGTCGTTTACAATCGTTCTGATAACTTCGGAACTTTCGGATCATACCACGATATTTTCGTACAACCACAATGCAAATTTTGAGCAATTAACGCACATCAGAAATTATCATATTTCATCTGAATTTTTTCCAAACATACTTTTAAAAGTCCGAATTTCAGACTTTGATAAATCATCCCCATATTGTTTCCAGGTGAATTGGTATCTCCTCTGCTTAGTATAATGAGTATTTACAGACTGCTATAAAATAATACTTTGGGCTGGGTTTATAAAGTTTTGAAAAATTGTTTTTACACAATTTTATTTTGATACATAATTTCAAAAAATGTATTACATATATATGCCTGAATTTAGAATTGTAGTGGTATATAACTATTTTTTTTACATTCCCTTATACATATGCTTCTTTACATGTCTGTTGCTGAATTCATTTTTAGACTGGGCCATCAAGGACCCACCAGAGAAGCTGATATCAAAGCTCCACCATCCAGAGCCCTAAAATTAGAAAAACACTAGTAGTGAGAGATTCATTGTTCAAATGTAACAGATTAATTTAGCCTAGAAGTCGCTGGTTTTCAGAATTATTTGCCCGCTAGATGCCACTGACAGTATATGGAAAATATTTTATATATGAGATATCACAGCAGCCAGTGGAGCAGTTACCAAAAAGACATATTTGTGTAGAATTCTACGTGGGCATCTGTGCCCTCCTGTGTGTTCCCTGCTTGTTGCATTTTGCTAGTGTAGAGATGCGAAATAGTTCATCTATTTCTTACCGACCAGATGTGAGATAGGAATGACCCTTGTCCTCTGGGAGGGAGGCATACCTTCCAACATTTGAAAAATAGAGTGAGGGGTGTATATATATATATATATACAGTATATATATATATATATATAGAGAGAGAGAGAGAGAGAGAGAGAGAGAGAGAGATGTTCAGTAAAGCACTGACAGAGATATAGCTGTTCACTCCAAAGCCTTTTTAATTACACTGTGAGAAACATCAACACATTTCAATCCTTCAGGTGTCGTTGTCAGGATGTCAAAGCATAAGTTGCAACACTGTTGTATTTTAAAAAAAAACACAAATCTGTGAGAAACATTTTAAAATTCACAGTGATAAAAATTCATTCACTGTAAAAATTCATTAATTCAATTTTAATGTATGTATTTATTATTATTTATATCATGGCAACATATTCCACAGCACTGGGCAACAAATAGGTGTATAAACACAGACCTCTCATGGGGCAGACACATGTAGAAGGCTTTGAACCTTATTACAGAGTAGGCCTCAAAACTGTGCCCCCATCACAGAGCTCCAACAGCATTTGATCCAAAGCTCAAGGGCATGTTTTTTTCATAACACCAATACACTGTATGCTGAACTAAGCAAATCCTTTCATCTGCCTAAAATGCTGTACCTATGAAAAGTATCAAACCGAATTAATGTAGGGGCAGATTGATTAACATCAGGTTTGGAAGTTCTTTAACCGGCTTATGAAAACAAAGTAATGGATGCCTGGACACTTGATTACATTTAAGAATTTACTTCCAATTTTTTTTCCTGAACTAGGTGTTTGAATAGCAATATATCTGCCCCTAAGTGGCAAGTCAACAGCTTATAACAATTTGCACACCAGAAACCTATCTGTTGAGTTGATCAAAAATTTATATATGAAATGACATGATAAAAAAGGGGGCTGCAACACATTTAACTTCAGCAGCAGTCCCCTGGCATGAGTCCATACATTACTTACAATTTAGCCCACACAACTGTCCTCGCAATAAAAGGTCACAACTTGCTGATTAAACCCAAATCTCCTGATTTTTATAAATAGCAGTATATTTTCCAATACCGTAATTATTGGGTCAAGTTAATGCAAAGCAAATCCATGGAAAGTTTTTTCTAAACTTCTCTTCATCTTGTTGCTGCTAAACCCATGAGTAAATCTGTTGCAAAAGATCAGGTTTTTCTCCCACTCACGCCCGATCATTTTAAAACAGAGCCTGAATGTGGTGCTTCATAAATGTGAATCTTTCAGAAATGGAATGTCAACTATGTGGAACATGTATTGTCTATCTGTTTATAGGACTTACTATTCTATGAGCTATATGTACAAAAAAAACCCCAGAAAATTAAGTCCAAACGCTGATATACAATAAGTTTCAGAGTCTTTGATGAAAGTGTGTTTCCTCTCAGGAAATGGAAGATATATAGAAAATCCAGTTATAACAAATCCCTTTATATCAGAATCAAAGGATAGCAGAATTGGAATTGCTTGGGGGGAAAAGGTTTGCAAAGGAAAATTGCAGAGGGGAAAGTACAAAAATCCATAAAAGAGCTCTACAGAGAGATGATTCCTCCACCCTCCCTGGGTAGCACAGACCTGATAAACAAACTCATTCCCAGAAAGTATGAAGTATTTTTTTTATAATGTAATTTAAAGGGACATCAAACCATCCAATTACTTGTTTTAAAAACATGTTTCTGCTGTAAGGTTTTCTTTCACAGTGAAACAAGGATATTCCCATACCTATGCTTCTTTCACTTATTGTTTGGCACAGATAAGGGAATATCCTATCATGTTTCATGAAAATCTGGCTCAGGGGACAATGTTTCACAGTGGCCAATGGAATCACTATGATTGCCTGCATTCATAATATAAACTAACAGTATTTGCAAATATGCAGACACAATGGGCTCCTTTTACAGTAAAGAATCTGATCCAATTATTTTAGTGAATATTTACAGAAATAGGAATTTAAAACCTTTCTTAGAAATCAGGTTAATACAGGCTAACTTTCCTTTGATAAACATTATAAACAAAATTATTTATCTTTATGGGCAATGACACACTTAGGGGCACATTCATCAAAGTACGACAGGTCCGAATACAAAACATTTGTATTTTTTTTAAAGGTTACAACTTTTGCGTAGTTTCTGTGACTTTTTCATACATTTGTGTGACTTTTTCGTACTTTGCGACAAAAAGCGAGACAAAATCGTGTTGTTGCGCCAAGTACGAAAGTTTTGGATTCATTCAAGCTTCAGTATCGTGACTTTCCTTGGGCCAGGTTGGAGCTGCAGAGTGCCATTGATTCCTATGGGAAGCTTCCAAAATCATGCACAGAAGGATCAAAGTCAGAAAGGTTTTCCTGCAGTTTACAATAAAAATACGAAAAAATCTTATTTTTCAGACATTATGCGATAAGATACGATTTTTTCGTAAAAAGCACAATACAAAAAAATGTATTTAATACGATTTTTTTGTATCTTGCTTATTAAAGGTACGGAAATCGTACTTTGATAAATCTACCCCTTACAGTGTCAGCCGTTCTGTTGCCAGGCACCTGATATTTTAGTCCAGAATCGCCCCTCAAACAATTGTCATTTAGAACACAGCCCCTAATTGCTGAATTGACTTCAGAGAAAGTTACAAAAAGCTCCAGTTCACAATTTCGTCACTTTATATCCGAAAGAAAAATAAAAACTCTTCCTCACTTTATAAAAGCAACTAGACATTAGTGCATTAGGCAGAGCCACTGTCAAGAATTGCAAGATTATCAGGTTAAGAATTGTTATATTTTAGGGGACCCTAGATGATTAGCGTTACTAGGTAGAGTACATTGGTGGTCAGCACACTCTAATAATACCCAATTATGCAGCTATATGCTGGTGTTTGGAACTTTTCAATTTATTTTACACAGCATTTTACACTGTTTTTTCAGCAAATCCCATTTTAGACAGCATAATAAATAGGCCCCTACAGGTGGTGAGGAACATGCAGAATAAGGGACACATGAAGTAGGGCACATTGAGTACTGGGCACAGGTTCTGAAAGGGTATTAAAATAAGGCATTAAATAAGTTTGCCCAGATGTAATAAACCAATAAAATATTTGCTATTAAATGGGTGACCACTAACTGCTGACTGCTAATTGGTTGCTATTGGTGATGATGAGCGAATCTGTCCCATTTTGCTTCGTGAAAATTTCGCAACACTGCTCAAAGTTTCCTGAAACGGCAATTATTTTGTGAAATTAGTCTTGCGGCTATTTTGACATGTGCAACTACAACTTTTTCCTTACTTAGCGAATTTTTGTTGCAGTGAATTTTACCTGGCAAAAACTTTTGCTTGTCACTAGCTATAGGTGATTAGATCAGTTTTTGCACGTTTTATTACGTCACCAAATTTGTCATGATTGACACAGAAGTGTAGTACATATATAATGTGAAGACGAGGTGGAAAGGCCATACTGAATAACGAATTTGAATTAAAAGCATTTACAATAACTAGGACCTTTCATAAGGGATGACGGGGAAGCACATAGAATACTGGAGTTGGATACAAAGAATGAGAGGGAATATAGAATGATGAATGCAAGAGGAACATTTATATTGATGGATAAAAGGAAGAAGGATGAATACAGAATATAACAGCATGCAGGATGATGGCCACATGCTGGAGAATACATGAAAATAAAGACATTAGAGAGTGCTCTAGATTAGAACATTGAGCAAATATAACTATATTGCTTAATTTGTACAATAGTAAGTATATTTGTCTACTTGTGCATTCATATGTACTTAGATGTGTTCAAACATGTATTCATTTCAGCCCTGTAGCAAAAGTTTGGGACACACATATGTAACCATATAAATACACACATACATATTTTCAACCATATATTTGGTTTGCTACAGGGAGGAAGTTTTTAATAATGTAAGGTCCAAATGAAAATAGTGGCACTTTGTGTGTGGGGGTGTGTGGGGGCCGGCCTGCCAGCTTATATGGGGCACCTGATGGCAGCTAGATAGATAGATAAACATAATCAGCTGGAAATAAAATATTATTTCACTGTATATTTCTAGTAAATATACATTTTTCAAAATTCTTTAAAAATAGTTTTTCTAAAGAATCACATTTTTTAATTATGTAGGTATATATTGTCAATCATCCACTCCAAATACCCATCAGAATTAAGACTACAAATACAATGCCCTTGCATGTCTTTCTATATGACAGCAAAGTATGAAAAACAACTCACATAAAGTACTTGCTTATGTTTGCTCCCATAATTAAATGAGTCCTAGCTAATGCCGAACTCTCATTGCTTATCAAAGTCAATCAAGAGAGTCAGTGATTGGCACAAGGCGAGTATTTCTTACATCATGTAAATTAAGTTTAGATGTAGATTCACTATGTTCTGCATAGCAGCATGAGTCCCACTGAGCTTTAATAATCTGCTTTTCTAAATAGAAATAATAGAGATGGCCGGCGTGCTACCTGTTGCTGAAAAGCTATTAAAATGACACTATATTTTTCCTATGGAAAAATGTAAATATTAATAACCGGATGCATATTTATTTTACATTGCTTTTATTTCCCCAGGCTTCTATAAAGGGATTACTGGCTCAGCCTGAAGTTTTAGCCTTGTCAATGCATCCACTAGTTTGTCAGCTATAAGCTTTTTATTAAATCAAGGCTACTAATGGCACTCTTCAAACAGAAACAACTACTCAGTTTTTCACATAAACTGAACAGAGGAATACTATACATTAATGACAGTATAGGTAATCCAGGTATTAAAGAGGCAGTATAGCCCATTGTTGAATATGAGTGCAATGAATAGGGCTTGTGATGGACAAACTCTTTAAATATTGTTTCAATTATAAAATATCTAATAAAAATATATCTAATGTAAAGATTCTAATATAAAGATTCAATGAGCTAAACAGGGCAAACAGGGAAACTGAAGCTATTCAATGTTTGGTCCTTGTAACGTAGATGATTCAATTGGAAGTGCACCCCACCCTCTACCCATTGGTTTTGTTTTTTAAGCAGTAGTTTATTATGTAAGGGACTTATTTGTACCCTATTAATAGTAAAAGGTTGCCCAGGGCAACCAATCAGCAATTAGATTTCAACAGTCAGAAAACAAAAGCAAATCATCTGATTGGCTGCTATGAGCAACATCACCAGTAATGTTTCACTCCACTTTTTATACAGCATGATAAATGTATCCTTAGCTGGTATGATACAAGGCAAAAGGTGGCAACCCTAGACTTTAAAGTTACCAAAAATGGATTTTACTCCAGAATAGAAGTTAAGGTCCTCTAGAGGGCATTAGAAAGACAAAAATGATGTATTATTATTAACAATATGTATTAAAATAATAATTGTTGTGGTTACCAATAAATTGGTGTATACAAAAAAATAAAAAAAAACAAACATAAAATAATGATATGTAATTATTCAATAAAACATGAAAAACACATAAAACCATTATTTTCTTTCCTATCTAAGGTTAAGGCAGTATCTCTCTGGCGTAGCACAATTTCAACTAAATTTATGGTATTCTAAGGAGAATACAATATTTATCTCTATCTGAATTACTGAGTTTAATTTAAATGTATTAAGTGTACTTAAAACTTCAGTTTTTGTAATAAAAAATAATATTGGATACCCTCAGTATATATTCAAGTGTTATGAGCCCTCTAAGGTACAAGACCTTAAGTATAAGATGTGTCATTTATATCAATAGAACCTGTCAAGTGTTTGCATGCATTTTTCAGTAGTCTAATCTCCTGATTTACAAGAATTAGCTCAATCAATCTTCACTTATAGTGGCCTCTGAGAATGCTTCTAAATTCAGTGCTATTTCTGCTGCAAAATGATCCAACCCTATTGCTTTATCATCTTAAAATGGACCACTCTGTCAAACAGTTCTGCATTAATTAGAAAATGATCAATCATGGCAAATGATGTGTGTGGGATTAAATGTATAGTTAAAGTCTTTTCCGTCTTGGTTTAACATGATGTGCACCTACCAGTCAGTAACTAATAAACATTTTATAACTTTGAATTTTGCATTTAAAGATGTTATCGTGATATAATCATTCTTGCTTTCCAATATGACTTCTATGATTTTTCTGTTCCTGTCCATATAAATTTGCTATATATTTATGTGTGTGTGTATATCTGTATATGTGTTCATTTATTGCCATTAGTATTCATTTAGTTCTGTTGCCCTTCATTTAGGGATTCAGGGTTGTTACCGTGAAACCCCACAAAACCATATGAACCTATTGGACCAGTTAGTGGATCCTGTGTAAGCACCACTCATGGGTCATATATCACATGTCCTGGGGGGGGGGGTAACTTGCTGGACGTTCAGGTTAGTCAAGACAGCTGAAATTTTTATTAGGGAAGCCAAATCAAACATTCTAAAATATAAAGATAATAATCAGGCAAGTATCATTGCTAAACAGAGCAAAATAATACATAAATAGTAGAAAAAAATGAAACCAGTGGGTGTGGAGTTCTTGATATAAGAAGCACATAAACAGGAGGATGGAACAGGGACTAAACAGAGGTTATAACCTTTTCCTTTTCTTCTATTTATAGTTAATAAAGAATCAATTGTAATAAAAATAATTTATATAATAATTAGAATAGATAATAAGAATAGATCACTAGTTGACTCAGGAGGATGTTCAGAAGAGACTAAAATACATGGAAGTAAACAAAGTTTCAAGCAGCACCGGGTTTCTCTTCGGGGCGCACATGGGCAGATATTTAAACTCACATACAGAGCAGTTGGGATAGGTCCCCATTGCTTCGTTTGGGAGCAAAATTTCTAAATTTCGGTCCAGTGGGGTGGCATGCCACCCCTAAATATGTGTCACCCTGTGTCGTCACAAATCCGGGCCTGGGTTCAAGACCTTATAGCATTCAGCTATGTGGTTGCCAAACCATGTTACTCCATCTTTCATGATTCTTTTACGTCTTGCAGGAAAGATTTTGGAAGGGGTAGTAGGGGCACTGACACACAGGGCGAATTCTCAGCCTGTGGATAAACCCAGGCCAACAATCTGCCCCTACGCTGTAAAATAAAGCCCTGTAGATAACAAATGCCATGGGTTTTATGCCCTTTTTTTTGAACTTTGTGCAAGTAGTTAGCTAGTAGCAAAAAGTGTATTTGTGCTACAGCTTACATTTGATGTTAGAAAGCACTGTGTGTTTGTAAAACTTTTCATTTATCCAGGTTTTGATATACTGTACTTAAAGGCTTATCACTACTAGATATCATAAACACTGTGAACTTTCAGCTTGGAACTCAGCCTCTGATCCGTAGCCCAGGACAAATCCTTCCTTGGTACTGCCATTGTCTAGTAAAATGGCACAATTGTGGGTGTGATTATGCACAAAAATATATAGTATATAGGTATATAAAGTGTGTGTTGATTTATTGTCTGTACTAAAATGTTACAATTAATATCTAAATAATTAAAGTCTGGGGTGCACTGGTATTCTTCATTCAAGACTGTACAATATCATGGTATGTGATATATCTTGTTAGTAGAAACACATTAAAATATTTATGTAAAAAAAATGTAGTGTGTGAAGTGTGTGTTAGTTTAGAAGCAAGAAAAACAGACCCAGACTTTCCTCGACAATATATTCAATTTATATATTTTTACGGGGGGTGGTGGTGAGGGCAGATGTTGTGCCAGCAGTATGTAACCCTTAAGCTACACATCTTTGTACTCCAATCTTTTTGTATTTGCTATAACTTTGCTCTACTACACAATAAGCTCATAACTAAATAGTTCCCACCATCAGCCTGTTTAAAGCAAAAATGTCATCTGCCAACGCCATATCTTGGAGGGTGGACAGGAAATCAGCAGATGTAAATGTGAGAAGCTCCCTCTCACTCTGTCTTATATGTGCTTCGGTTCATTAGTGTATATACTAAATCAGTTACAAACTGTTTGCCAAAGGCAGAAATAATAAATATGTTCTACGCTGCTATTTTTAAACTGGTATGTCTTCAAGAACAAAATTCTCCAGAGGATGATATATTAATGAGTTTTACCATATCCATGTATATAATGTTAAACTTGCACTACTTATATTTATTTTGCAGCTTTTGAAAATAAAATATGAGTATTTACTTGGATACATTACAGCATAAAGCCATGTAACCATGAGGTTAGTTTGCCCTTAGGGCCCAAAGTGCACCAAGCTCACCATTCAGTGCACCAACCAGCATCTTCAGCATTAAAGGTGGCCATACAATATTCAGTGCATATATGGTGGGAAATGAGGTGACCAATATCTGCAAAAGCTTTGAATACTGATCATCTCTCCAATCAGATAGAATGAACATTTTTTATCAGGTGCCTTAGATGGCACCTAAACATCTGCAAAACGTTAATGCTGAATTAGATAGAGGTAGATAGGTTTCTATCTGCATATCTGACGATTCAGCTCTGAACGTAAGTAGAGAACACACACAATCTTTTCTTCTGCAACAATTGTTGTAATTGTCGCGTGTATGGCCACCTTAGAATAGGTGCCTACATCTAACAGAAACACATTCATACCTTCTCTAAAGGGGAACTGTGACTATTATAAAACATTATATAGTATAGAATATGTATTCCATATATTCCCCATATGATTATTCATCATTCACAGCAGTCCCTGCCCCAGTGGAGCTTACACATTAGGGTCAATTTTATCAGAAGTATGTTACCTTTGCTTAATATAGGTATGGGACCTGTTATCCAGTATGCTTGGGACTCAGGGTTTTCTGGATAAGGGATCTTTCCATATTTTGGATCACCGTACCTTAAGTCTACAGGTACAAAAAAATAATTTAAATATCAATTAAACACAATGGGATTGTTTTTCCTCCAATAAGGAATATTTATATTTTAGTTAGACGAAGCACGAGTTACTGTTTTATTATTACAGGGAAAAGGAAAATCATTTTTACAAATTTGAATTAATTACATTTAATTGAATCTATGGGAGATGGGCATCCTATAATTTGGAGCTTTCAAGATAATGGGTTTCCAGTTAATGGATCCTATCCCTGTAATTCTTTTTCACATATAGGTTTTATATTTTCTTATAGTTATTGAGATATAAGTGATTAAATGGGTTGCTTCCACAACCTCACAACTTAGCCATGCTGTTTGTCAGTAGTGCACTTTAATTGCGCATTCAAGCTGTAATTAGTCAACTAGAAAGGGAAGTTTGAAAACAAACTTCACGTTGCTTTGAAAAAAGTCACTGAATGAAATCTGATCTGTTGGCTGGCTGTTGTTGCCTCCACCCAATTTACTAACCTTGATCACAATTATATAATAAAAACCAGGTTAAAAAGTTTAGGGACCCTGGTTTTAATAGTGTCTGAATGGCAGCAATTTAAATTTTCCCACTGAAAGTCAATGAGTAACATCCGATTGTCGGTTGGAGGCTCCGCCCATTTTTTCTAGCCTGAAACTTCAATTACCCAGTGACTAATTGCAAAGTTTAGGGACCCTTGGATTAATAGATAAAGAATGTCAGCAGTTTAAATCTAAACCAATAAAAGTCAATAGGTGAATTGTGATTGGTGGTTGGTGGGTGTGCCCACATTTTCTAATCTTGAGTTGAAGTTACCCAGTGACAAACTGCAGTTTAGGCACCCTGGCATAAATTGTTTGAGGATGACAGCATTTTATATTTAAGCCAATGATATTCAATGAATGAAATCTGATTGGCTGTTAGTGGCCCAACACTGACCAACTCTGTTAAATTTGGGGACTCAGGAGTAAAAATTGTGGGATTGACAGCATTTTACATTTCACTATTGAAAGTAAATAGGTAAAATGTGATTGGCTGTTGGTGGCTCCGCCCAATATTCCTAACCAAAATACTCAGTGACTAACTTTGCAAAGTTTAACAACATTAGAATCAATACTTAAATAATGGCATCAGTTTAAATATAAACCAATGACATTTAATGGGTGGAGATGGATTGGCTGTTGGTGGCTCTGTCCAATTTCCTAACCTATAACCTTTGTCCCACTGTGACCAGCTGTGAAAAATTTGGGGACACTAAACGTGTGAAAATTCCAGCAGTTAAAATTTTCCCACTGAAATCAATGAAAAAAATGTAATTGACTGTTGGAGGCCCCTCCCACTTTTTCTAACCCTGAAGACACAGTCAGCCTGTGACTGAATTTCCCTATTGAAAGACAATATGTAAAATCTGATTGGCTATTGGTGGCTTCACCCACTTTTTCTAACTCTGAACCGCAGTTACCTGGTGACTAGCTCTGCAAAGTTTGGGGACCTTAGTGTTAATATTTAAAGAATGGCAGCAATTTAAATTTAAATGTATGAAGTCTGTAATTGATATCTGACTGGCTGTTGTTGGCCCCACCCACTTTTCTAAACTTAGAATGTAGTCACCCAGTGACAAACTGTGCAAAGTTTGGGGACCCTGACATTAAACATGTGAAAATGGCAGCAGTAAAAATTTCACCACTGAAAACAATGAAAGAAATGTCTCTAGCTGTTGGTGGCCCGCCCACTTTTTCTAACCTTAAGTATATACCCAGACACCAAGTGACCCGGTGTTATTGCTGTCAGAATGGCAGCAGGTTGAATTTCATCCATTGAAAGTCAAAAAGGTAAATTTTCATTGGCTGTTCACAGCTCTATCCACTTTTGGACATCCAACAATCATCATATTTTCATATATCCAGGCTGACCCCATGACTATGTGATTCAAGTTTGGGGAGTGAAGCCTCAAAGCTGTAAGATTGGCAGCAGTTTCAATTTCCCCATTAAAGTCAATGGGTGAAATTTGATTGGCTGTTGTTGGCCCCTCCCACTTTGGGTCATCCAAAAAATGTAATTTTTCATTTGGGGTGACTCCATGATTATGTTATTCAAGTTTGGGGGGTGTCGCTTCAAAGCTGTAAGCGTGGCAGCAGTTTGAAAATCTTCCCTGTCAAAGTCAATGGGAAAATTGGGGTGT
Organism: Xenopus tropicalis; assembly: GCF_000004195.4. Classification (NCBI taxonomy): domain Eukaryota; kingdom Metazoa; phylum Chordata; class Amphibia; order Anura; family Pipidae; genus Xenopus; species Xenopus tropicalis. Next base: position 110,811,568 of record NC_030682.2, read on the forward strand.
TCAGAGCGGCGCCACAAAAATACAGGGGGGCGGGATCTCTTAGAAAAGCACAAGCAACCTGCTCCGCTATAGGGCGAAGAAGTGTGGGGAGTTTGGGTGTTGTACCCCTAAAACTGTAGGAGGAGTAGCGTTTAGAAAATGGGGGGCGCTAAGAATAAGAAGCGGAAGAATAAGCTGAAGTCGAAGAACAGTATGTTGGGTTTTGAACCCAACATTATCAGACAAGGTGAAATCTGTCAGTGGCATATGCTCAACATAATATGTTCATATTGTACCTGGGCAGAAACTACACAGTGACTTTTTATGACAATGTAAGTTGGTGCTTTCCAGGGGTCCAGAAATGGGGCTTAACCCTGGGAAATATGGAGGGTTTACTGGGATTCTTAGTTTAATGAATGTTTATAATCGTATTGGTTCGGAAACCCATTATCCAGAAAGTTCTGAATTACAGAAAGGTCATCTCTCATAGACCCCATTTTAATAAAAAAATGCACATTTTTAAAAATGGTTTTCTATTCTCTGTAATAATAAAACAGTACCTTGTACTTGATCCCAACTAAGATATAATTAATTCTTATTGGAGCCAAAACCATACTATTGGGTTTAATTACTGTTTAAATATTTTTTTTTAGCAGACATAAGGTAGGAGATCCGAATTCCCGAAAGACCCAGGTCCCGAGCATTCTCGATAATGGGTCCCATACCTATAGTACGTTTACCATAAAGTTATAAGAGGTTGTAATAGGGGGATTTATTTTAGTATCTACCCAGTTTAGAAATTTACAATTTCTTCTGTTGCCCATGGGTTCATGTCTTCTGTTGCACACTCACACTAACATGGCTATGGGGAACAGTGCTATAGAAGATGCAGATTTTAAATAACATGGAGGTGCACATTATGGTTTTAAGAATTAAAAAGAATTTGTATAGGACAAAATAAGAAAACGTGAATGTGAAAATATGATTAAAACCCAAACGCTGAATAAAAGAACCACAACAATGTGAAACAGTACTTACAGAAAGGGATAGTGCGTTACACATAAAAGTGCAACTATTAGTTTTAGGGCTAGGTGCTTTGATTTCCACTGCTGCAACACAGCGTTTTCCCTTGAAATCTGCTGTTATCATACAAATGCATGTCCTTGTCTTTGACGTCAGTAGGAAGTTTCCCACAGTGCGAGTCATTGCCCTTAGTGGCCTGTACATCGACGTTTGTAATAAATTTATGATTACAATAAGAGAATGATAGGAAGGATGAGGATGAATTAAATATTTGTGATTTTATATTGCTATTTATTTATAAGCTTGGCTGCACATTGATAATAGTATTATTTTTTACTGGTATATCTTTTCATTTAAATATATGAAGATATAATTAATGTTCACTAATCCATAAATTGTACGTGGGGTTTTGCATTTGTCATGTATATGTAGTGTTTGTAGTAACATTTAAAGAAGAAAAATGTGTTGCCACCAAAACTTCTGTGCGGAATGCTGCCATCTAACACAAGACAAATGTATCAGTTGGCATTTCAGGAAACTTGCACACAGCAATAAATGTAGCTGTAAAATACTTTCCAGCATTAACAGGTGATCATTTCTAGACAATTTATTCACACTTTTGTAAACATTTGTCTTGTTAGAAATACCAGATATACAAGTAGGCTAGGGTTGGGTTATTATGCTTATTACTGATTTCTTGAATAAGTAAGAGGTGCAATCAGGGATTTAATAACATATAGAGAAACAACATAAGCCACAGATGTGGCACAGACCCTGAAACAATTTTTATTAGAATAGGGAATTAGACTTGGTTAAAACCATTTAAAATAACCAATCTCCCCCAAATAAGCTGTCATGATCTCCCTGAGGAGACGCCATGAAGTGCCAGGAAGTTGGGAGCCTGAAGACTGGGTAACAAGGAGTGTAATCATATACCACGGAATTGATGTCAGAGGCCATGATGATCAATGAAAGGAACTTTAATAAACGTAGTGAAGTGAGAACAAGTAACAGTGCACACTATGGATTTACAGACTTGAATAGTTGAAAATGGCAGGCAGAGACACAATCCAAAATCAGGCCGAAGGTTAGGGCTAGCAGCAATCAAACAAAGTCGAGGACAGGCCAAGGTCAGAACCGAGGAATCAGAACAGGACTAGGAAGGGCACCGGAGAACTGGAACAGGACACAGAATCTGGAGCTTGGAACCAGAAGGGGAACAAGGGAAGCACAGGAACAAGGGAAACAGTGGCAGGGTCGCAGGAACAGCTTAATGACCAAGCAAGGTTCAATGGTCAGGGACAGGCTTATAAAGGGTCATTATTACAAGATGGGAAACACATGAGGATAACGGAGGAAAGGGAGCAGACAGAATACCAGAAGTGTGACAAGATAATTGGTCCGAACCAGCCCAAAACACCTCCAGTGGCTCAGGAGGTAAATGCATCTTGCCAAAAACACATCAACCAGTGTTTGAATCCTGAGTGATCCTGACATAAGCCCATATATCATAACCACCCCCACTTGTCCAAACATGCAAAGCCCTAGCAGGACTGGAACCATATGGATCATGGACATCAGTTGCATCCAGATGCAAGTCATGTTTCACCCAGTTATAAAGGGACAGTCCCAATGAAAGTCACAAATCCAATACAAAAGTACATGTAACCAAAGTGGTGCACCAATATAGGCTGCCAAAATGTAGGGTTGATACACATCAAAGATGTCTCAGGCAATTTATAACCAGGGAGTAGGTTTAAAAATTTTTTGATGGTCCTTAAGCAATATATCCCAATGTTTGGTAAGAGCGGACCATAGTTTTTTTCAAACAGTAAGGGGTTACAAATCTAATCTCAGACAATTTGTCAAGTTCATAGTTCTTTCTCTTATAAAAAAAGGAGCAACTCTCCTTATTACTATGGAGGCCCCGAGATAACCCTGATCATACTTACCCCCTAGCTCTTTCGCTCTCGTCCAGAATGTCCGTTTTTTGGCCCACTGGGATACCTTTTTTCAAATGAGTAGGATGAAAGCTGGAAACAAGTTCACAGCAGTTGCTTTATATCCAAAAATGGACCCACGTCACGAGAAATATGCAAAGTCAGGTGGATGTTGTACTGATTAGTATTTAAACCAGAGATAAACTCCTCACATCTCTGCCTTGGCCCCCCCCACAGTAAAAAGATATCCCCAGGCCACCGGCACAGCAGATGTCCAGAAGACCTGCTATGCAGATGCAGCCAGAAAGCTATGTAAAAGCGGTTACAAAATTTTCACTTACATTTCAAAAGTGCTCAAAAGACTACTTTTAGCATATTTGCTTTAATTTGTATGTAGGTTTTAAGCATGAATTAATGGCTTGTATCATTAAAATAAAAAGGATGAGTCCCAGTGAGTTTCACACTAACGTTAATGATGAAAATAAAGTTATTACAAACCTCCTAAATTTGCAGAGACAACAGAAGCCACGTTGCTACAGAAAAGGTAAAAATAAAATTTAAATAAAGCTGTAACCTGTAATTTATCACTGTAACTGTGGTAGATTTTAACTCTACCCTTTAATATAGAGCTGTTGGGAATTGCTGGAATTATAACGACAGCAGGTTTCTCTGTATGATAAGAGACAGATGAAGCAACTCAGTAAGAAACCTTATTACAACTAGTTCCATCAAATTAATTCAAGATAATAATAAATATACAAGAAGTGGTACATTAAGGGAACAAGGAACATTAAATGATAACAATTCAAACTTGTCTCCATAAATGTATGTGCCTTAAATATCAGAACTGAAAAATGTAGCCTCTTTAGTCAAGCTACTCACTTAGGATAAAGTTCTGAATTTTCATGATTGTGAAAGTGATGATCTTATTTTGGAAGATTTATACTTTGGCAATACAAATAATACAAATAATACAAATAAAAATTGCCCCTGTCAAATGTCATGCATGAATAAGTATTAAGGGGTACACTCTTGTGCCCCTTAGTGCTCCTGGACTTAAGGCAAGGGCAGTTTTAATAAGCCTTTATATGTTATAAATGGGGGTGTATAGTGGGGAACAATAACCTTTAGTAATGACTAGTCAAATTAACCCTTTAGGGTAGGCACCACTGTCACAACACAAAGGGACTTGTATATACACAGTGGAGGAAAATAAACTGAAGGTCAACACAGTCTTGCAGACAACTTTATTCACAGTTACCAATATAGTTTCTCCAACAGTAGTTATTGCACAAGTCCCACAGTTATTATCAATAAAAACAGAACAAGCTGTTGGGCATACCTGTTGCCTACCTTCATGCCTCTTCTCTTCATGTCAGAAGCTCTGTACTCTACTGACCACTGGCACAGGGGTCATACAGCAATAGAGAGGCTTTATCCACTCCTGCTGTTCCCCCTCATCGGGTCCCTATCTGGCAAGTTACCGCCAAGGCACTGGCCACTCATTATTTCTCCTTGGAGCCCCAGGTGCTCAACTAGCTGGCCTACCAAGGTTCCTTACCACCTACAGTAAACTCAGTGGGTCTTACCTACCATTAGCTAACCTAACTGTTGACTTACTTCTGGAACTCCACTGATGTGAAAAGCCTCAGGTTCCCAAACATCATTCACTCTTTCTTCTCACATTATCAAAAGAGAAAGTGGCACACTGCTCTCTCCCTTATATATCTATCTTAAATAGGGAAATCCCCTCCAAGTGCCACAGAGATGAACCTGCTCTAGAACCTACACAGGGGAATCCACCTAGTGCCTGGAACCAAACTAACACTATTTACATAAAATAAACTCATTATAATATATCTACCCTTTAGAGGTGTATACTAAGCAACTTTTTCACTGGTCTTCATTTTTTATTTTCTACAGTTTTCAAATTATTATCTGCCTCTTTTTGGCCTACACCTGAAAATGATGCCTTGTTGATGTGGGTCACCTTCACCCAGTGAGGCTTCAGTTCCTTATATTTTTATTGACACCATATATTATTCATCTTTCATTCTGGCTTCTGATCTTCTGCTTGAACGCTAGTGTAATCAAGCTCTAGCAGCCAGATAGCTAATTAAAACCCAAGCCTGACCACTAAACAAAAAAAAAGTAAATGGTTTAAAAAGAATTAAAAATAGACACCATTTGCAAACTGTCTTATGATACCATTATCCACTGTTCTAACTTATTATTTCAAGGTAAGCCACAATTTAACAGACAGCACAAGATTTAAGATAACACGAATTATATAACTAATACTGTTACCATGGGGCTTCTGTGGCAACGAACAGGAACAACAACCACATGGTGTAAACATATCTGCCCTCTGACACATCCCATAACTTCCAATATCATGGTGATTGTCCTTTTCTGGCACACTGTAACAGATAACTCAGATGCAGCAGGAACAAAGTTTGAGCTTGGACTGATGATAGTATTTTCTGAAGGGCAAGAATAATACATTTCATAGTACAATAATACATTTCATTATAAGGAGAAACAAATCCCAGACCCACCCTGTCTTTTCTTCCCTGCTGTTTATTATTTTTCTTTCCCTGCTGGTTTACACAATCTGCCTCTCCTTTCCCCATATTTCAGCCAAGGCATCTCAGCTGTTTCTGAGTCAATTCTCCAGGCAGTAGGCTGTCAATTAAAGTGTTGCAGCAGCCAAGCAATGCTATTGGGACAAAAGATCATTACTGTATGTCATATTAAGAACACTAATGCAAAAATAAAGACAAGCATAATCCAACTGACACAAATACAGGAAGCTATACATCTAGTCTGGACTGCCTTCTGCAAATAATCAACTCAGTAGCTAAATAATTCAGATTATTTTTCCAGCGTTTATTTGCAATATTTAAGACAAAGTTATGTTTTATTACTAAGTGCCCAGAACTGTGAATAACAAATAACCATTGTGCATATAATGATAAGAAGATCTTACTAGCCGAGGTGAGGCAGATAGACATGCAACCCTTGTCCAGAGGGAGATATGAAACTCCCGGTAACAGCAAAGTGAGGCAATAGGTAACCTCTTCTGAACCTTATGCATCTCTTGGTAGCACTGTGTGGACAGAAGTAACAAAACGTTGTGTACTATGGGAGTCAATCAGGAAACAAACAAATCTGCACAACAATGATGATGATTGACTCTATTCTAGAACCTTTTTTATTATATAGCTTTTGCTTACAGTAAATGTGATTCCTGTATGTTATATCTTCATAGCAGATTCATTTATATGATTATATGGTTACTGTAAATTGACAGGGTTCTAACAAGAGAAATATCAAACCTAAGAGATGCTAGGGGCCCCAGATGCAGTCTTACTCTTTAGGACAGGACAAATGCACGGCCTAATTACCCTATAGCAGAAGAGTTTTTTTTGCTTCAAGTGCTTCTTTGAGGTTCATAATTTTGGCTGGGTGCCCCCTATTTCTTAATAAGGATAGGGAAAGCACTGCTGATTAAAAGATTGTGCTATTGTTTCAAAAACATCATAGGAAAGAAATAAGTATTCACTTTAAACCTCAGCTTATCAGACATTTAGGCTGGGTCTTTTTAAGTTCACCTTAGGGAGAACATAAGAATTCTAAAAAACTGTCTTTTAACTGGACCTCAAGCTAACCCCTTTTTTTCTCTAGGGTCAGTTCCACAGGTTGATGTCAAGCCCAAACAGCCCTTACCGGATTTGACATTGGGACCAAAGAGAAAGCTGGTGGAAGTAGTCTGATATGTGGTATCCAAAGGCTAAAGAGGCCCAAAGTCAAAATTCAGGCAAATGTTGGGGGGCAAGCAACAGTCAATATAGTCAGAATCAAAGCAGAAGAGTCAAGTCAATATAACAATTCAGACACACTTAGAAACTTACAAGACATTTGCTTGCACATTGAACTCGAGTCAAGGTTTTTTTTTTTTGTTTTTTTTTTTAATTTTGCACCAAAATGGGATGTGATAATGTCATTCAGCCATGGACACTGCCATCTTGGATCTGGCACTAAATAGAGTGCACTGCAGTGTTTATGACATGACACATTCGGGAACCTTTGCCAACAGCAACCCCCAACCAAAAAGTACCTGTTTGGACATAATTAGATGCTAAATAAATTGAGAATGGTACCATATGCTTTAATTAATTCATACATTGGTGTGAAAAAAAATACTGGCGCACTCTATAAAGCATAGACAGACACAGCACTTCATGCATTAATTAACTCAAGTGGTATCTTACAAACAGACAGGGTAGTAAGTCTGAACTGTGTATTCATTTGTTGTTGCACTACACCAATGAGAGCAAGGGGCTGCTTTGCTAAACTGCAGCAGTGGCATTAACCATAGTAACCAGAAGTTTGAATTTATTTCTTAGCTAGTTGCTGATTGGGTGCTATGGTAACAATTATTTGTGCAATTTATTATACATAGTGGAAAATTAGCCCTGAAATATATTATTTTTCCCAGGAGAATGAATTTTATAGCAATAATATTTACAAGTACATTTTAGTTATGTTTTATGATTGTTGTATGGAACGAATATTGGTTCAACTGCATCATTAATAAGAAGAGAAAAAACTTTTTAACAGATAAAACATTTAAAATTTATAAGATACAGAATTCCTTTAGTCCCTTAAGTTATATTTATTTCAAAGCCTGCAACTCTAAAGCCTTCTTTTTATATTTAACAGCAATTTAAATAGCACCATCTTTGTGGATATTATTGCAGAGGTCTCAGATACAAAACGTATTTACATGTAGACTGCAAACTGGTCCCACAGTGCAGTTGTTAGCTGAAAGGTTGGGTGGGCATTTGGAGAAACTTGCTCCTTGTTAGTGATTGCCAGGTAGAACATCCTAATTAACCACATCACTTCATCCTTCTGTGATTGAATACTTCTATAAAACAATTAGACAGATTAGGGTTGATTCACTAAAGTGCAATAAGTTTTATCGCACGTTCTTTTGCATTAAAATAGATGCGACAGTTAGCGCGCGATTCACTTCAGTATTGCGTAGTATTGCAGTATTTGCACGCAAACACATGCGTTAATTTTAATGCATGCGTTAATTAGCACACCGAAATAACACTAACGCATGATTCACAAACACTACTATTTATATGCTACTATTTATATGCTACTATTTATATGCACATAATAATAGGCGTTTATTAGCGCACATAATAATAGGCGTTAATTAGCGCACATGATAAGGCGTTAATTAGCACGTACGCGGTAAATGCCGCATGCAGCATCACGCGTAAATTAATGCAAGTATGTTTATAGTGAATCATGCGTTAAGTCGTGAAAATTTAGACGCAATAACATTTTTAACGCACGCTATAAATAGCGCACGTTTTAACACACTTTAGTGAATCAGCCCTATTGTGTTTGCAAGGTCAAAATGTACATACATTTTGGAATTAAATTATTTAGCACAGACAAAAGTCTGCTAAAGATGTGCAAGCCATTCTATAAGATATTGGGTCTTGGGATGTCTGTTCAATTAAATAACACCTAACAATTAAAATAATTCTGTACTTGTTAGTCTAAATATTTGTATTAGTCAGTAGATATTTTATCATCGTCTGGTAAAAAGCTTCATCTCCCACATTATATTTATTTGGCCGACTGCTCTTGAGAAAATTTCCAGTTTGATGGGTTTCAAGTCCACATGCTGCAGAACAAGACAGAGAATTCCATCAGGAAAGGAATTAAGGTTATTGTGTCCAAAGCATTCCTACACTTTCATATGGCTGTCAATGTGTCCATTTTGCCTCTTATGATGAATGCTGCTATTAACACTCGGTAATACTGGTATTACTACCACTTGGGACCTGGTAGCCAGGGTTCCCATACCAAGTTGTGTCAATAAGCACACCAGACTTGTCCCTAGTAAATCAAATGCAAACAAAATGAACAAGCACTCGTGCATTTGTTGCTGAGAATACACTTTGCACACTGCATTCGCTTCGTAAATGTACTTAATATATGTTTAATACAAATGCATTTGTGGTGTGCATGATTCGGTGTGCCTGACATGTTACTGCGTATGTTATACATGTAGCCCTATTCTGCAACCAAAGTACCTAAACTAAAATACCAGCCAGATGGCTGTTCCTGTTCCTCCCTAGGAACTTGCATATATACAGTACATACAGTACAGTGTGCCAGCCAGGAGCAACTTCACATAATAATACAGATTGTTTGGTCTCTGACCTGCTGGGGGATCCCTACTTATGTGGCAGTTTATTTTGAGCACACTTTATTCTTCAGAGCCCTGATAAGGACTCCCTTTCCTTCTGCACCCTAAACAATGCACACTTTTCTGCCAATGGTGTTCCCCACTTACTTTCCACATAATGTCTGGGATCTTACAGCACCTTTCTCTCACTCTGCTGCTGCTGCTCTCCCAGAACTTCCTGTGCAGGCCTTCCTTCCTGTCAGCTTACAGGGCTGGAGATTAGTGACGAGCATATGTGTCCCGTTCCGATTTGCTGAAAAACTGTGAAAAAAAATTCATGAAACGGCAAAAATCGTGAATCATCATCAATGGCGAAATGTGAAAATTTGCCACAAATCCATGCCTGCTAAAAAAAATTCTCTCATCACTAGTAGAAACTCCTCCCTCTCCCTCCACAGAATCAACACAAAGAATGGGACAGGTATTCACAGCCTCCCTATATACACTTACCTTGTCGTTTTGGTCTTATAAACAGTAACTTGTTGTTCATGCAAATGATAAAGCTGGATCAGTCTGTTTTTGCCCACATAACCACCCAGATGATTAATATGTGTTTCTTGTTGTTACTCTTCATTGTGTAAGAGCTTTAATGCATATAAACAGTACACAAGCCAGCACTTACACACTGCAGCTAGCCTTCAACAAACCACTGTCAACCCTATAATCATCAAAAGATTTCTGCAGGAAATAGGCACTTCAGTGGTTAAGTACCCAGTCCTGTTAAAGAGAGACTAATATGGGTGAGAGCTACATCATACATCCTGCCTGGCTTTGGAAGTTGTCAGGTATCACCTGTTATCACTGATGCATTCACATATAACAGGCAAGCAAGAAATACACATAAAATAAACACAATACTAAAATGAGAATAAAAAAAGAAGTTGTTATTCTGGATATCCTTGAATACTGCCTACAGTAAAGAAACAGTGATGAGCAAAGCTCCCTGCGCCTCTGTTTCATTTTTTTATTGTGTGCTGTGGGGAGGTTTGGGAGGTTGGATAACTTCTTAACTAGGATCTGTTTATGGTAAATGCTTAATTTAGATAGTATACATAGTTTAAGTAAAGGTGACAATAAATGTTTACATTTTAGTCTTCTTCTGCCAAACATTCAGATATCATTCGTACAGTGTTGGACTGGCCCACTAGGATACCAGAAAACTCCCGGTGGGCTCTCCTGCCTCTTACCATTTGGCCTGCATAATTTCTGAATGAAAACAAGAAAGAGAAATAGATGGCAGAATAGATGCAAGAATGTAAATAAAAGAGATTTAGGAGAATAAAGAGGTTGGGTGAGGAAAGGACGAAAAATAGTTTGGAGAGTGAGACCATGGTCTAAGGGTTTTCTGTGAGCCCCTGGGGTCTCAGTCCGACACAGTGTTTGTACATTTAAATGCAACAATATAAATCTAACATTTAGGCTTAATATTGGTGCATGCATGGGCAGCTTAAGAATTAGGGCCTATCTATTAGATTATGATTACTGTAGTGAATCTGGAAATGATACAAAATTAGAGCCTGATTATGATCAAAGTATAATGTCTGTTTAGAGATATCAGTGGAGTTAAGCTGGCCATACACTTAAAGATCCTTTTGTTTGGCAAGGTCACCAAATGAGTCTACCTTTGCTTGCTGTGCCCACCTTGAGGTGGCTGTTATTGGGCTGATTTGATTGTCTGACCTTTGTGCCAAATGATTGGATCGCAATGACAGCAAATGGAGGCTGCAAAGGCAGCATAAAAAGAGCCATATCATCCTCACCCCTACAGAATTTTTAAACCTGCCCGATATGCTTGAAATGATGATGATATCGGTCAGGCAAGCCCATCAGAGGGCCCCAAACACAGTTAGACTTAGTCTGAATGGCAGACTGTATGGCCACCTGGGAGATCTACGGTTAAGGACAATGACAAAGGGCTAGGATTAAATGCTTTAAAAACAGATAATGCATGATTTAAAAGTAGAGGCAGAACTAGACATCAAGAACCAAGGAAAAGCTGAAACTTGAAACAGGCATCTGTTTTGCCTGACCTAGAACCAGAAAAGTATAAAATGTATAAAAGGAGATAAAAACATCACTTTAAAAGCAATCTTATTTTTGAAACTCTATAACTAGGTCTCTTGGAGTATTAGTCTGACAAAACAAAAAACACTTACCCCCCACTAACATGCAAGCACTGGCCAAACTTGCCCTGTGTGTGTTTTACAGCAATACTCAGACTATGTCAAGGTTAGAAGTTTTGACTTCTGCAATCCCTTTGATACTGGCATTTATCCATAAACAAGGCATCTAAATGTAGCAATTTATATCACCCTCCACTAACTCCCAATTTAGTTGCTGACATGTCCTGTCATTAAAATGTCATAGTTTTGTACCAGAGTGAGCCATTCCTATCTTTAAAAAAAGAATGAATTATACCAGTCTATCAATAACTCCATCTCCTCCTTTCACTCAATATTTCTTTATGTGTTAAAAAAATAATGGATTCAAGGTAGTGCCAAGTTTTCTAAGGGGCACCAATTATACACCCAGGTATGTGTGAAGGTGCTAAACTAAATTATAAATAGGCTTAGCTATAAAAAAAATAAAGAAGATGAGAAACAAGAGGAGAAGCTTTCCAATCCTAATTGGCAATGTATTTCTATAAACAAATCAGGCTGCATTTAGTGCTATGCATATTAAAACAACTGTTTCAGTGGAGAAAATTGTAACAGGATTACAGTGGTGCGCATGTGATTATATATGTGACTCTCCTGCTGATACAATTAAATACCATACCTTGGGCTTAAATAGCTATCAGCAACTGTTATGTACTGCAGATAAAATGTTCATCTTCCTATTAATTCAACAGCAATTATTGTGATGATGATCAGTATTGAATGCTGCATTATTTGCGTACACTAAGGGGCCTATTTATAGAAGTGTGAAAGTGAAACAAAAAAATGTGGGAAAAGATGCAATTTAGATAGCAGTAGTTATACCAGGTACAAAAATGTAAAAAGCTCCGTGTAGCTATTAGTATAAAGCTGTGTAAAATACTGCACAAAATACCTTTGATATTTACACAAGATTAATTCTAACCAGAATAAACATGGCCAAATTAGGGTAAGAAAGTATGTAAGTATGTAGGTTTTTCTTATTGATTTCAATGGACTTTGTCTAGACTGGCATAATATATAACATGATAACTGGCATAACATGTAACATCACCCTTGGCATAATATACAAGTATAACATCAAAACTAGAATGACATATTGGCATCATTTCCAGCATTATTCAAACAAATGTATACACTTATATCTGTATCCATTTCCATTATTCACTATGTAACAATACAACAGAAAGCTCACTTATTTTTATGTTTTTTTCTACAAAAAGCTTTATAAATAAACATCCTGGTTTACGTCAAATTTTAATATTAAATTTAATCACACTTTTATATAAATTAAATAGTGCTCCTTCAGCAAAATCCTGCAATCAAACAGATTATTTTAGATTTTCATTTTTAGTTTGACATGGGGCAAGACATATTCTTAGTGTCCCAGGTGCCCTTTGTCATGTTACTTGTACTCTGATAAACCTCAGTCACACTTTACTGTTGTGCTGCAAGTTGGAGTAATATCACCCCCCTCCCTTTTCCTCCCAGCAGCTCATCAGCAGGACAATGGGAAGATATCGGCTTCCTGATACCTGTATTCCAAAAATTCTCCACGCATATCTCATGATATGAGAATAGCACTCAATAGTTAAAATCCAAGTCCAGTTCACCTAAATCTTGACTCCTTCAGTTACACTGACTAGGAGAAACAATAGCTTATCCTAAAGCAGTTCTTACTACACAAAGGGATAACGGGTTTCCAGATAACTGATCCTATTTTTATCTAGTATAAATAAATTTAAAGCAACTGGACTTGTTTGGTAATCATTGAAGAAGTTTCACTACTCATCCGAGCAGCTTCTTCAGTTCAACCTAATGATTCTATTTTTGTACTAATTGAAGAAAAGATTTTGACATAAAGGGGGCATTTACCAACGTTTGGTTTTTTATTTTATAATTCATATTTTTTTGCTCCAAAATACATTTTTTTTTTAAAAAAGTGATTTTTTTTTTGTGATTTATTATGCAACAAAACCGCAACAAATCCAAAAGCAAAAATACATAATCTAAAAGCTGTCAAGATCATGTGGAAAAATCAATGGCAGGTGTCCTTTTTACAAATGGAAGATCTTTCTTTGCTTTGGGTTTTACAGATTTTCAGGGGGGGGTTTGATGCTTGCATTTGTGCAACAATACAAAAAAGTTGTGATTTTTGTGCTTTTTTTCTGCATCTTTTATGCATGCTGATAAATGGGCCTCTTGGTGTACAAAATACTATACTCACTCACACACACACAACTGCATTAGCATTAAGTCCATTAAGGGCTCTGGCACACGGGGGAGATTAGTCGCCCGCGATTAACTCCCTGTTCGCGGGCGACTAATCTCCCCGAGTTGCCTACCCCTGCCATCCCACCGCGTACAATGTCAGCAGTGCGCTCCGCTCACAGAGAAATACAAACAGAGCAGGAAATAAGAGGGCCTCCGTCGCCTAACCCTCTCCCTAACCAATACAAAAAAAAACTATAAATAACTTTTAAAGCAGTCTTCTCACGCTGGAAAATGCAGGAAACTAACTTCCGGTTTTAACAGGAAGTCACCACATCGCCTTTTTTAGCTGTGCCCTATACAGCCAAGGTAATGATTTTTATTCAATAACCACTTATAATATTTAAATTTCGTTTTGTTATATATGTTAGTTAAAGTGTTTAAAATGTATATTTGTAGTGTCAAAAAATTGTGTTACTTTTCCTTTAACACTGGCTAGTAATTTTCTACTTATAGAATCAAGGATCTTTCATTATCTCCTTTTTGGAACCACCAAGCTCTTTTTCTTTTATGGCACTTCACCTAGTTGGATTCCAGTAGCATGTGGATTTTAGACTTCTGACACAAGACAAGGTAAGAGAATAAACACTTGACTGGGAGAAGATGCATTTTTAATATTTCTAATTAAACATAATCAGGATTTATTAGTTTATTTTCCTTTACAGGTTTCCCAGGTATTTAAGAGCAATGGGGATCACTGCATGTAAGAATAATCTCGGACAAGGAGATTTGCCCTCAAGAAATCTGTGCTACCCACATGCAAAAAATCTCCTGAAGATACCTTAGCATTGTGGTCATTGTTAATCACTACCAGGAAAAGAAATTGTGTAACTGCCAGGAAAAATCAGTTTCCAATGCGATTCATGTGTGTTACCAAGAGCAATTCCCAATGATGCCAATGCTAAGGTATTTTCAGGAGATTAGTCACCAGCAGGAAGCGCAGATATCTAGTGGATGACAAATCCCTTGGTCTGCCATTGCCCTTAAGGAGAACAGACTCAGTGCAGCAGGTAGTTTTTCAGTTTCGCAGTTAGAGTTAGCAAAATCAAGATTTAATTTTTCTCACTGTGCAGGTTCCTCTGAGAATAGAAGCAGTGCAGCAGGTTAGTTTTTCTATTTTGGGTTGACAATAAATAGTCAGTTCTCTTCCTTTGAAGATTCCCCAGAAATATTGTGGAGAACAGGAGCTGCACATCTGGTAAATTCTAATATGTTCAGTTACTGATAAGTGATCAGTTAATAAATAGCGAGAAAATATGTGGAGAAGCAAGCAATGAAACTCAGACGGAAATTTGATCTGATGTCTGTTCTTAGTGAAATAGGAAAACATAGTGGTGCACATCAAAGAGGAAAAAAAAACTTTTTGCACCAGTAATTATTCATGAAGGGAAACAGAAATGTACGGAAAGTAAACCAGGTCTAGAGAGGGGTGGGGAATTAGTAGGGGACTACTTTGGAAGTAAAAAGCAAATCTGTCCCAATTTGCTTCACCAAAAAAATTGTGAATCTTTCAATACCTTTTGACACATTTGTAATTTTTTTGATGCATGCAAGTATTTTTTTTTTTTTTAATTTTTGTTGCATGGCAAATTTTTCCAGGGCAAATTTTGTCGCCTGTCTCACAAAAAATCTGCCAATGGCGAAATGCGGAATCCATGCCTGCCGAAAAATTTCACCCATGACTAATGAGGTAGTACCACTGTTTAAATCAGACAATTTTAAGACACAATCCACTGAATATGTATCTATTAATATAGGCATTTTTTTAATCTTACAACAAAACAGTATTGGCTGTGTAGCTTGACATGTGATATAGATATTGCTAGTCAATTCTGGTCTTTTCCCTGCATATTTCTATATTTTAGGTCCATCTTTGGGTTCACTGTTGCAATTAAGTGTCATTTTTCTAACTCCTTCAATCCCAGGATATATGTTTAAGTGTTCCCACCTGCCTACACATCCCCCAGCATTGGGGGTTTAACTATGGCTAAATGTAAGCTCATTTCTGGGGAGGCACATACTGTACCATAGTCATTTTTACTATAGTTTTTGGTTACAGCACCTTGAGGATTTTCTGATTCCTTGTAAGGCTGTTGACAAGTCATCCTTGATGAAGTTCAGTTTGCCATTTAACATTTGTTTACTCTTAGATTAAAATCATTGATATTATTTTTGAGCTGTTAGGCTTTTTTTTTATATATATTTATAGTTTCAAGAAAAATGGATAGTTACAGAGAATTTCATGTGAGTTGAGAAAATGTCTAATCTGTAAGTACTTAAATGATTATAATGAATTTTATATTCCCCTAACTAATTCTTCAAAAGTATTGACTTAACTATTGTTTAAGAGTAACTTTACTGTGGCAATACCTTTTCCTTCCCAGCCAATAATAGTTAACAAAGGGCTTTAAATTTGAACACTCTTATAGGTAGTATAGAAAAGAATGAAAGAAGGATTACATTTCTGGTTCCCTTTCATATTTTTATGAGGTCTTTAATAGTTTGCAATTGAAAACTACATTTATAAGGGTGCAGAGTTTGCTTGGACCAGAGAAAGGCTCCCATCTCAAAGGATGTTAATGCTGCCTTTCTATACTAATCCAGCATTTTTCAATATTCTAGGTGTAGAGGTGTGTAATTGTGTCCAGCAGTATTGCTTTGTGGTTTTCTAGATATTCAGGAGACCTAGGCTACCTTGTCATTTCTAACCCTTTTGCTTTTATGGTTCCGAATAAAATCAAATGTATTTATTTATTTTAATTTTATGTGGAAATTTAAAAATATTGTAGCAAAATAGTCAGCTTTGGCTACAAGACAGCATGCATATAAAATAGAATTAGAATTGACAAATTCTTTGTAGAATTGACAAAGTTGAAAAACACATCTGGCATGATGAGCGATGCCGGCCATTACACCTTTCCTTCAGAACATAGACTTTGTGGAGGTATCTCCAATTGTTATTCAAATGAGTGCAATCAATTACTTTTAAGAAGACTTTTAAAGGAGAATTAAACCCTAAAAACATATACTAGTAATGCAGTATTTTATGTACTGAAGTTACTGCACAAGCCTAAAGATTCAGAATGTCTATAACAGCACATGGGTCACCATCTTGGATTTTGCAAGGAGTGTCAGTGACACGCACATGCTCGGTGTGCTCTGGGCAGCTGTTGAGAATCTAAACTTCATGAGGATCACCTGTCATATAAACTGATGATACAGGGCTGATTATTCAACATTCAATTCTGAATGCACTGGTTTCTGAGTTGCCGTTTAATGTAATTCTGAATTTATTACAAATCAGCCTTGTATTGTGACATTTATATTCTATATATACAGTAGATTGTGAGTTGGTCCCTTAGCTCAGGTAAGTGGTAGTAGCACAGAGCATGTGCAGTGAATCAGCAAAAAAAAAGATGGGGAGCTACTGGGGCATCTTTGGAGACACAGATCATCACCACTAATGAGCTGTAGTAGCCTTGGGTTGGTGCAGAGTTTCAAAAAATAATATGCAGCATTTCTAGGCTACTTTTTGTTAAGCTTTAGTTCTCCTTTAACTATTTTGGTTTCTGTCCTCCTTTCAGTATATACAGTGCAGTGGTAATGCCAGAAAATACCAACACAACCCACTGTAGGAGAACCCTGAAGGACTCAGGGTCAGAGGTAGCTCCAAGATTCCCCAGCATCAATAGGTACACTTGAGTTTGGTTCGGTAGAAGAGGAAGAATGGATGCAATGGAGTCAATAAGTACAACATTTCCATTCATTTTAGCGTGGCTGTGTTTTTAAGATTTTTAAGTTATCCTTTATATGTTTTGTGACCCTAGAAATGAGGAGGAATCAAAGGGATGAAAACACAATTTTGCCGTCTTATAGTTCCTGTTATGGACTCGCCTTCAGTATGCAGTGCAGTTTTGGGCTCCAGACCTTAAGAAGGATATTAATGAGCTGGAGAGAGTGCAGAGATCAGCAACTAAACTGGTAAAGGGGATGGGAGATTAGGCCTAAACACCAACTTTATCAAAAATGCCTACACCTTCTACGTAAGCTAAAGAAAGCCAGTCTTCCTCCTCCCATTCTCACATTAT
This sequence comes from Xenopus tropicalis, assembly GCF_000004195.4. Taxonomy (NCBI): domain Eukaryota; kingdom Metazoa; phylum Chordata; class Amphibia; order Anura; family Pipidae; genus Xenopus; species Xenopus tropicalis. The sequence goes on from NC_030682.2 coordinate 110,829,305, forward strand.
TCTATTGAGGTACCATTGAGGATGTTCTCTGTAGCTACATCTTGGTCTAGTTTGGAAACTACACTGTTGCAGAACAAAAGTCCTTACAACAAATAGTGACAACAGTCCAAAGGATCATAGGAGACCCTCTCCCACCCATCTCCCAACTCTACCAGAAACACACTATCTGCCATGCAAATGGCATAGCAAAGGTCATTTCCCATCCATGTCATACTCTGTTCTCCCTCTTGCCGTCTGGAAAAAGGTTCTGTAGCATTCAAACTACAACTGCTAGACACTGTAAAAGCTTCTTCCCCCAAGCAATAAGAGTTCTTAACTCAATACTATCATAAAGAACTGCCTGTTGATGTTCAGTCCATTGCTACATTTGAACTTACACAAATACCACTTAAACATGTAAAATACCAATTGCATCTGTCACTTTATATCTGTCCTTGTCCTGGTACTATGAGTTTTTATTATATTTTATTATATTTTGTTGTATTTATCTGTCCCATTTCGCCGAAAAATTTGTGAAACTACAGAAAAAAATGGAGAAAAACGTTCGAAACGTGGGTGACTTTTTTGACGTGGCCACGCCCCATTTTTATGTGGTCACGCCCTTTTTGACGTGACCGTGACCATTTTGACGCAACCACGAATTTTCGCTAGATAATTCGCCAATGACAAACCTTTCCCTCATCACTAGTTGTATTCTTATAGTAATGCACTGTGGGAGTGATGAGTGAAATTTTTCGCCAGGCATGAATTTGCGGCGTATTTCCGCATTTCGCAGAAAAATTGCTGCACATGACAAAAAATTGTTGCACGTGTCAAAAACAAATTGTTGCACGCCACATTATTTTGATGCATGCTTCTATTTTTTTTTGACACGCACAACTATTTTTTTTTCCGCCGTAGGGAAAAATTTTGATAAACTGTATAACTGTAGAAGTTTTGCATTCACTATAAAGGAATCCTGAATATAGACCAAAAGCGGGGATCTTTTTTTTTATAAAAAAGATCAACTCACCAGGGGTCGCCCCTTAGACTAGAGGAACAGAACTTTCATTTGAAACAGCGCAGGTGGTTCTTTACGGAGAGGGCAGAGAGGTTGTGATATTCCCTGCCAGGTGATGTTATGATGACAGATTCTATTAATGCCTTTATGAGTGGGTTGGATGATCTTTTAAACAACCCAGGTAGCTATATCACTAGGTCCCTATTAAAAAATACTCATTTATATAACATGAACCCAAATTCCTAAACCACCAGGAATGTATTATCATCCAAATTAAAGGAACAGTAACACCAAAAAATGAAAGTGTATAAAAGTAACTAAAATATAATGTGCTGCTGCCCTGCACTGGTAAAAGTTGTGTGTTTACTTCAGAAAGTCTACTATAATTTATATAAATAAGCTGCTGTGTAGCCATGGGGGCAGCCATTCAAAGGAGAAAAGGCACAGGCACATAGCAGATAACAGATAATATTGTATTCTACAGAGCTTATCTGTTATCTGCTATGTAACCTGTGCCTTTTCTCCTTTTTTCCAGCTTGAATGGCTGCCCCCGTGGCTACACAGCAGCTTATTATATAAATTATAGTAGTGTTACTTTAGCAAACACACCAATTTTACCAGTGCAGGGCAACAGTGCATTATATTTTTATTACTTTAAAGCTCTTTTATTTTTTTGTGTTAGGGCTCTGTACACGGGGAGATTACTCGCCAGCGGCAAAACTCCCTGCTCGCGGGCGACTAATCTCCCCGAGTTGCCTTCCCCCTGCCATCCCACCGGCGAACATGTAAGTCGCCGGCGGGATGGCAGACGCGGCGGCGCGATTTCGCGCAAATCGCCGAAAAAGACTCGCAAGGTTTTTTGGCGATTTCCCGAAATCGCCCCGCCGCGTCTGCCATCCCGCCGGCGACTTACATGTTCGCCGGTGGGATGGCAGGGGGAAGGCAACTCGGGGAGATTAGTCGCCCGCGAGCAGGGAGTTTTGCCGCGGGCGACTAATCTCCCCGTGTACCAGAGCCCTTACTGTTCCTTTAAAGAGCAGTAGATTGACTTGCCAGGTACAATTGCCAGTTGCACTGGTTGAGGTTTAAACTGGGCTCTCTTCTCTCCCTGTGGGGGGGGGGGTTTATGGAATCCGACACTGGTGACTACTATATTCATACCAGCTATTAATAGAGATATCTTTAGCAGTAGTTGTGTTGGTGCTAGAGATAGTGACAGTGCTAGCATTTGTTTTCATTTTCTTTTAATTAACTGAAGAGCAGAAAAGAGAAATAGAATTTCTAATATCAACAACAATCATTCTGTTTTTACCAATATAACATGATCTGATTAAATCTTGCATTTTTTGTTAGACTAAATATGGAAGATCAGTTAAATAATTCCATAAATAACTGATTTATGGTCTATACACTATCTAATTAGCATATAAAAACAGCAAAAGTCATAAATAATTCATTTCAACTCACAATATGAACACATTGTTGATATCCAGGGATTAAATATATCATTTCTTGTTGATCAAAAATGCAGTTGCTTCATTTCTGAAGATACAAAGTTAATAAAAGACCTAATTTATTCTCACTTGCTCGTACTTCAGAGAGACCTTTTATTAATTGCTAGGACCTTCATTGCTGGGTATTTAAGCCAATGTTTCATCTCAAATATCTTGTTATTTGCTGGATAAGACGAAACAATTGGTGTAGAGACTCCTGCTGTTCTACACCCTGTGTGTGATTTCATTTCAATTGAATGTAATGTAACCTCCTTATCTGAAAGGCAATCACAAAGTCATAGATTGGATTAATCATAGTAAATTGTTCTATTCATCACATTAAGTTACGTATGATGGATAAGCTGTTACAAAAATAAATTAGCAATGCAACTTAAAAGTGCTAGAATTAGAATTGTTGATCTTATCCGCTTCAATATACACGTTCTATGTAACAGTTTTGCTGTCCTTTTGGAGAAAGATGATAAAAATACACGACAATTTGATTTAAATAAACACAACAAGCCTAATTTTTATGGTAAGTATCCTATTTTTATTTAATGCAAAATTCAGATTGCCTAATCTTATCATTTTTAATACAATATTTACTAGATACTGTAATACAACAAGAGATATTTCTACACCCTGAGCTACCCTAAGGCAACTTTCCCAATGCACCCTCACCCTTCACCTGGCACTTACCTTTCTTGCACTCTGGCAGCGGAGAGGCAAGGCATCTGTATTGCTAGTGCAGTTATGCTCTAAAAGAACCAAAATTCTGGTAAAAAACTGAATATCTGTTCTTAAATCTGTAACTTTGCACACACTGGGCGGCTTTGGCAAGGTTCATCCCTCTCCTACTCCCTACCCTTGCCTCATTTGGGTGCTATTGAGATATGTAAGCTAGGGAGAACCAGGAGGTACAGGCCTGCTCTTATGGTAGGCTGTAAGGACATGGCTGCCTTGAACTTACTGACACTGCAATCTGCACCTGACACCAGATTTTTTTATCCAACATAAGGTGCATAGAGCAGTAACACACCAGATGAAAATGCTTTATAAATGACCGCTAAGGGTGTGCTGTTGCACTTGTGTCTGGGTTGTCTGTAAATGTCCCCCTATGTTTTCATATAATTAGTGATTTGTCTAGGTATGTAGTGCTTATGGCTATTTCATTCTGCAGTGTTCATCAAAGCTGAAGCATGGAGCAGTTATAAGTGTTTTCTTTTAGGTTGATAATGAGAAAGTATGTGCCCCTTTACCTAGCAGGAACACATCAACCAAATGTAATCCCCCTTTATAAGGGTAAATGTTCACCCTCATTTCAAATGGGCTTACCAATAAAAAAGAGACAGCAGAGACAAATTCAGGGCCGCAGTGTATTAGAATGTAATCCAATACCTATATTTTACCAGATTATATAAACAGTATGCATACTATTGTAGATATTGATAGATAAAACATATATTTATACACATATATATACCTGTATACTATACACAGCTATATGTGTGTTTTGTATCAGCTGCACATAAATGAGCTTCCTTATCTCAAATCAAAACAGAACTAATTATATTCCTGGGAACATATGGCCTAGCACTGGCAGTGACTATCACTCTGAATAATAATGCATGATAAAAAAAACCTGCTGTACTACTTGGAGGTGATATTTGTCACATTAATATCACAACACATAGAACTAGTTGTTTAAATCTTAGTTGTAACTGACAAATAGCGAGGGATAATGAGAATCATACAATAAGGCAGTGGACAACAAAACCTCAGGAAATGAAATACAGTAACACCATGTGTGCAGTAGTAACAAGCACATACATTAAGAAAAGAAAGGATTTCTATAAGCTTCAGTGGGTTTCCAGTAAGCTTACGTTTGCCTAAGCGTATAGTTATTTTACACTACACACCAGACAAGAAAAATGGCACTTTTTGAAAAACAATCAGTTTGGATCGATAAATAATATGATTTAGGCCTAAAGGGCATGGAGCAACTTTTAATCAGTTTTTATTCTTTATTTTGTGATGCTTATTTAATTATTAGTGTTCCTATTTTAACTACTTCTAGACTGCAACTGAAACTGTTGGGTTGTTGTTGTCACTGACACTGGCTACATAATCAGAATTAGTGGGAGGCATCAAGTTTATTGCTATTTTAATTGCTTTCCTTTTGTCCCCTCCTTACAGTAAGGGTAATGCCGATGAGAAGATGAGTTGCTTGCAATAAATGTTTGCTACTGCAGGTGACTAATCTACTCCAAATGCTCTCCCACTGGCAATAATGTAAATCGCCAGAGGGAAAACATATGTGGAGCTTTTTCTGAGGTTTCCTTATGAGGCAACTTCTGGTGACTTTGGAAAAACCAAGCGCCGCATGGCTATGCAATACACCACACATTGCCGTCTGGTCAACAGGCATCACTACTCATTCATTGCTACTTTTTTACATCAAGTGTTCACAATATTTTACTTAATGTTTGAATTCTTCCCATTGACTTGAATGGGTTGTGCCACAAAGATAATGGCCTTCAATGATGAGTTAAATACAGCAACCAGTATAAAAGAACATACACTATTTTTCTAGCCTGATAAATAGGCCCACAGTTCCAAATTGTCATGCCATGGTGCTATCTACACCCTATGGGGCTGTGTAATGAATGATCATAAATTAGCTAACACAAGTTAGCCCTTTAATGGGCATTTTAAACCTTGCTGTTTCATAGCAGTAACTCAATCTCTGTGTTTCTAAGGTTTTGTCTTACTTTAGATTAATGGATTGTATAGTTTGGTGTGATACGGTGAAAGACCAGGCAGCTCCAGTTATTTTTTGTGTGAAAGACATGGGACAATATACTGTACATATGATTGGCAATTATTCAGCTCAATATTGTCTGATGTCTGGAAACTACTGAATGGTATGATATGTCACTTTATAATGGCCACTTTATTATTTGTCTTTCCAGCTTTCCAGCAGGGTTACTTCATGCCACCTGTCTCTCTGCTGAAATGACAGCAAGTTATTACTTTTCCAATGTTCCCTTAAAAAGAAGTTTAAAAACACGTGGTCACCTCATTAAAGCTAATCTAAAGCACACATTATACCTAAGATAGTAAATAAATATATGACATTGATCTTTATGTTTCAAGCCAAAGAGATCATATCCAGCATGTTATTGTTAGACTTGGGTGCAACTGCTCACATGCTTCTGAAAGAAAGTTATTGATATTATTATTATTATTATTATTATTATTATTATGTAACTGTCCCTAGGCTGCAATGGTATCCTCCAACCTTTACCAAGGCTGAACTATGTAACTGTCTCTAGGCTGCAATGGTATCTACCAGCCTTTGTCCAGGCTGAGCTATGTAACTGTCCCTAGGCTGCAATGGTATCTTCCAGCCTTTACCCAGGCTGAGCTATGTAACTGTCCCTAGGCTGCAATGGTATCTACCAGCCTTTGTCCAGGCTGAACTATGTAACTGTCCTTAGGTTGCAATGGTATATTCCAGCCTTTGCCCATTCTGAGCTATGTAACTGTCCCTAGGCTGCAATGGTATCTTCCAGCCTTTTCCCAGGCTGAGCTATGTAACTGTCCCTAGGCTGCAATGGTATCTTCCAGCCATTGCCCAGTCTGAGCTATGCAACTGTCCCTAGGCTGCAATGGCATCTTCCAGCCTTTACCCAGGCTGAGCTATGTAACTGTCCCTAGGCTGCAATGGTATCTACCAGCCTTTGTCCAGGCTGAACTATGTAACTGTCCTAGGTTGCAATGGTATCTTCCAGCCTTTGCCCATTCTGAGCTATGTAACTGTCCCTAGGCTGCAATGGTATCTTCCAGCCTTTTCCCAGGCTGAGCTATGTAACTGTCCCTAGGCTGCAATGGTATCTTCCAGCCATTGCCCAGTCTGAGCTATGTAACTGTCCCTAGGCTGCAATGGTATCTTCCAGCCTTTACCCAGGCTGAGCTATGTAACTGTCCCTAGGCTGCAATGGTATCTACCAGCCTATGTCCAGGCTGAACTATGTAACTGTCCCTAGGTTGCAATGGTATCTTCCAGCCTTTGCCCATTCTGAGCTATGTAACTGTCCCTAGGCTGCAATGGTATCTTCCGGCCTTTACCCAGGCTGAGCTATGTAACTGTCCCTAGGCTGTAATGGTTTCTACCAGCCTTTGCCTATTCTGTGCTATGTAACTGTCCCTAGGCTGCAATGGTATCTACCAGCCTTTACCCAGGCTGAGCTATGTAACTGTCCCTAGGCTGCAATGGTATCTACCAGCCTTTGTCCAGGCTGAACTATGTAACTGTCCCTAGGCTGCAATGGTATCTACCAGCCTTTGCCCAGGCTGAGCTATGTAACTGTCCCTAGGCTGCAATGGTATCAACCAGCCTTTTCCCATGCTGAGCTATGTAACTGTCCCTAGGCTGCAGTGGTATCTTCCAGCCTTATCCCAGGCTGAGCTATGTAACTGTCCCTAGGCTGCAATGGTATCTTCCAGCCTTTACCCAGGCTGGGCTATGTAACTGTCCCTAGGCTGCAATGGTATCTACCAGCCTTTGTCCAGGCTGAACTATGTAACTGTCCCTAGGTTGCAATGGTATCTTCCAGCCTTTGCCCATTCTGAGCTATGTAACTGTGCCTAGGCTGCAATGGTATCTTCCAGCCTTTCTCCTGGCTGAGCTATGTAACTGTCCCTAGGCTGCAATGGTATCTTCTGGCCTTTATCCAGGCTGGGCTATGTAACTGTCCCTAGGCTGCAATGGTTTCTACCAGCCTTTGTCCAGGCTGAACTATGTAACTGTCCCTAGGCTGCAATGGTATCTTCCAGCCTTTACCCAGGCTGAGCTATGTAACTGTCCCTAGGCTGCTATGGTATCTTCCAGCCTTTCTTCAGGCTTAGCTTGTCCCTAGGCTGCAATGGTATCTTCCAGCCATTGCCCAGTCTGAGCTATGTAACTGTCCCTAGGCTGCAATGGTATCTTCCAGCCATTGCCCAGTCTTAGCTATGTAACTGTCCCTAGGCTGCAATGGTATCTTCCAGCCTTTAACCAGGCTGAGCTATGTAACTGTCCCTAGGCTGCAATGGTATCTACCAGCCTTTGTCCAGGCTGAACTATGTAACTGTCCCTAGGTTGCAATGGTATCTACCAGCCTTTACCCAGGCTGAGCTATGTAACTGTCCCTAGGCTGCAATGGTATCTTCCAGCCTTTACCCAGGCTGGGCTATGTAACTGTCCCTAGGCTGCAATGGTATCTTCCAGCCTTTACCCAGGCTGGGCTATGTAACTGTCCCTAGGCTGCAATGGTATCTACCAGCCTTTGTCCAGGCTGAACTATGTAACTGTCCCTAGGTTGCAATGGTATCTTCCAGCCTTTGGCCATTCTGAGCTATGTAACTGTCCCTAGGTTGCAATGGTATCTTCCAGCCTTTATCCAGGCTGGGCTATGTAACTGTCCCTAGGCTGCAATGGTTTCTACCAGCCTTTGCCTATTCTGTGCTATGTAACTGTCCCTAGGCTGCAATGGTATCCTCCAGCCTTTACCCAGGCTTAGCTATGTAACTGTCCCTAGGCTGCAATGGTATCTACCAGCCTTTGTCCAGGCTGAGCTATGTAACTGTCCCTAGGCTGCAATGGTATCTACCAGCCTTTGCCCATTCTGAGCTATGTAACTGTGCCTAGGCTGCAATGGTATCTTCCAGCCTTTCTCCTAGTTGAGCTATATAACTGTCCCTAGGCTGCAATGGTATCTTCTGGCCTTTATCCAGGCTGGGCTATGTAACTGTCCCTAGGCTGCAATGGTTTCTACCAGGCTTTGCCTATTCTGTGCTATGTAACTGTCCCTAAGCTGCAATGGTATCCTCCAGCCTTTTCCCAGGCTTAGCTATGTAACTGTCCCTAGGCTGCAATGGTATCTACCAGCCTATGTCAAGGTTGAGCTATGTAACTGTCCCTAGGCTGCTATGGCATCTTCCAGCCTTTCTCCAGGCTTAGCTATGTAACTGTCCCTAGGCTGCAATGGTATCTTCCAGCCATTGCCCAGTCTGAACTATGTAACTGTTCCAAGGCTGCAATGGTATCTTCCAGCCATTGCCCAGTCTTAGCTATGTAACTGTCCCTAGGCTGCAATGGTATCTTCCATCCTTTACCCAGGCTAAGCTATGTAACTGTCCCTAGGCTGCAATGGTATCTACCAGCCTTTGTCCAGGCTGAACTATGTAACTGTCCCTAGGTTGCAATGGTATCTTCCAGCCTTTGCCCATTCTGAACTATGTAACTGTCCCTAGGCTGCAATGGTATCTTCCAGCCTTTTCCTAGGCTGAGCTATGTAACTGTCCCTAGTCTGCAGTAGTATCTTCCTGCCTTATCCCAGGCTGAGCTATGTAACTGTCCCAAGGTTGCAATGGTATCTTCCAGCCTTTGCCCATTCTGAGCTATGTAACTGTCCCTAGGCTGCAATTGTATCTTCCAGCCTTTCTCTAGGCTGAGCTATGTAACTGTCCCTAGGCTGCAATGGTATCTTCCGGCCTTTATCCAGGCTGAGCTATGTTACTGTCCCTAGACTGCAATGCTTTCTACCAGCCATTGCCTATTCTGTGCTGTGTAACTGTCCCTAGGCTGCAATGGTATCCTCCAGCCTTTACCCAGGCTGAACTATGTAACTGTCTCTAGGCTGCAATGGTATCTACCAGCCTTTGTCCAGGCTGAACTATGTAACTGTCCCTAGGGTAAAATGGTATCTTCCAGCCATTGCCATGCAATGGTATCTTCCATTCTTTCTCCAGGCTCAGCTATGTAACTGTCCCTAGGCTGCAATGGTATCTTCCAGCCTTTGCCCATTCTGAGCTATGTAACTGTCCCTAGGCTGCAATGGTATCTTCCAGCCTTTCTCCTGGCTGAGCTATGTAACTGTCCCTAGGCTGCAATGGTATCTTCTGGCCTTTATCCAGGCTGGGCTATGTAACTGTCCCTAGGCTGCAATGGTTTCTACCAGCCTTTGCCTATTCTGTGCTATGTAACTGTCCCTAGGCTGCAATGGTATCCTCCAGCCTTTACCCAGGCTTAGCTATGTAACTGTCCCTAGGCTGCAATGGTATCTACCAGCCTTTGTCCAGGCTGAGCTATGTAACTGTCCCTAGGCTGCAATGGTATATTCCATACTTTACCCAGGCTGAGCTATGTAACTGTCCCTACGCTGCAATGGTATCTACCAGCCTTTGTCCAGGCTGAACTATGTAACTGTCACTAGGTTGCAATGGTATCTTCCAGCCTTATCCCAGGCTGAGCTATGTAACTGTCCCTAGGCTGCAATGGTATCTTCCAGCCTTTACCCAGGCTGAGCTATGTAACTGTCCCTAGGCTGCAGTGGTATCTACCTGCCTTATCCCAGGCTGAGCTATGTAACTCTCCCTAGGTTGCAATGGTATCTTCCAGCCTTTGCCCATTCTGAGCTATGTAACTGTCCCTAGGCTGCAATGGTATCTTCCAGCCTTTTCCCAGGCTGAGCTATGTAACTGTCCCTAGGCTGCAGTGGTATCTTCCTGCCTTATCCCAGGCTGAGCTATGTTACTGTCCCTAGGCTGCAATGGTATCTTCCAGCCATTGCCCAGTCTGAGCTATGTAACTGTCCCTAGGCTGCAATGGCATCTTCCAGCCTTTACCCAGGCTGAGCTATGTAACTGTCCCTAGGCTGCAATGGTATCTACCAGCCTTTGCCCAGGCTGAGCTATGTAACTGTCCCTAGGCTGCAATGGTATCAACCAGCCTTTTCCCATGCTGAGCTATGTAACTGTCGATATGCTGCAGTGGTATCTTCCACATTTATCCCAGGCTGAGCTATGTAACTGTCCCTAGGCTGCAATGGTATCTTCCAGCCTTTACCCAGGCTGGGCTATGTAAGTGTCCCTAGGCTGCAATGGTATCCTCCAGCCTTTGTCCAGGCTGAACTATGTAACTGTCCCTAGGTTGCAAAGGTATCTTCCAGCCTTTGCCCATACTGAGCTATGTAACTGTCCCTAGGCTGCAATGGTATCTTCCAGCCTTTTCCCAGGCTGAGCTATGTAACTGTCCCTAGGCTGCAGTGGTATCTTCCTACCTTATCCCAGGCTGAGCTATGTAACTGTCCCTAGGTTACAATGGTATCTTTCAGCCATTGCCCATTTTGAGCTATGTAACTGTCCCTAGGCTGCAATGGTATCTTCCAGCCTTTTCCCAGGCTGAGTTTTGTAACTGTCCCTAGGCTGCAGTGGTATCTTCCTGCCTTATCCCAGGCTGAGCTATCTAACTGACCCTAGGTTGCAATGGTATCTTCCAGCCTTTGCCTATTCTGAGCTATGTAACTGTCCCTGGGCTGCTATGGTATCTTCCATCCTTTTCCCAGGCTGAGCTATGTAACTGTCCCTAGGCTGCAGTGGTATCTTCCTGCCTTATCCCAGGCTGAGCTATGTAACTGTCCCTAGGTTCATGGGCGTCCACAGAAGGGGGCAAGAGGGGGCACTTGCCCCCCCCTGGAAAAGTAGCAAAAAAACCAAAAACCTTACTCCGTTTCTGCACTTTCCCCTCAAGCCCGTTTTTGCTGTGCTCCGATTGGATCTTTCTTCTAGTGGATTCACCAATCAGAGCACAGCTTCCTTGACAGACAGTAAAATTGACCAATCAGAGCACAGATGCACACAGGGATCGGGAGATTTTGCAAACTGGAAACAAATGAAGACTGAAAAGAAGAATCTGCAGCTGTAACTTTACCTGAGAACCAACTCTCAACTTTTGCTGCAGTTTTCATCCCACAGGTACTATACCCAGGTACTATACACAGGCACTATACAGTTCTAAAGAATCACTAGCTGACATTAAATTGTTTAATTTATAATCTATCCCCTACCCTAACACATGGAGGGTAAGTTAACTCTTTCCCTCTGAAAAATCTCATTGTGTGTTTATATATGTGTTGTTGTTTTTTGCACTTACTATTTTTTTTTTTTTTTTGTCATTGTTTTGTTCATTTATAGTTAGTTACAGTGGGGCCAATGCTGTGTATCAGTGCCAGTGTTATAGTGCCAGGGCCTGAATATCTGCCATCTGTACCCACTGCTCCTCATGGCATATAATGTGCTGGGTTTGTAAATACGGACTGCGTCTCACTGTATATAATGGGGAGTCAGTACCCACTGCCTTTCTTGCTATAAAACTAACATAAACACATCTAAAGGGGTGGTTCACTTTTAAGTTAACCTTTAGTATGTTATAAAATGGCCTATTCCTAGCAACTTTGCAATTGGTCTTCCTAATTAATTTTTTTGAATAATTTGCCTTTCTCTTCTGCCTCTATACAGATTTCAAATGGGGGCCAAAAAATATAGCTCTGTGAGGCTACAATTTTATTATTATTATAATTTTGTATTACTTATTTTTCCAAGTAGGCCCCTTAACTATTCATATTCCCATCTCTTGTTTAAATCACTACCTGGTTGCTAGGGTAAATAAGACCCTAGCAACCAGATAGCTGCTGAAATACCAAATGGAGAGCTGCTGAACAAAAAGCTAAATAACTGAAAAACCATTAAAAATAAAAGTGAATTCGAATGCGAACTACCCCTTTAAGCTAACTGATCCCAAACACAAATGTTTGCAGATCCCCTAACAGAAGTGCGCGTATGAATACTTTTACTACTAATACTAAACATTTTAGGGTAAAAAAAAAAAGCACCCCCACCCGCACTTTTGTACAGTATCCCTGGGAGTCAGTGGGAACGGCAAGAGGTAGTTGGGAGGTTAACTTTTTACGTCAGCAGTGAATCCACTAAGTGTCACATTAGCTGTAGGTCAGTCTGTGTATGGGCCATATTTAGCCTCCCCTAGTATCATCCTGCAAAAAAAAAAAATATATATATATATTTATCTGTTGCAGGATGATGCTAGCTTACTTGCCCCCCCTTGGAAAATTTTCTGCGGACGCCCATGCCTAGGTTGCAATGGTATCTTCCAGCCTTTGCCCATTCTGAGCTATGTAACTGTCCCTAGGCTGCAATGGTATCTAACAGCCTTTGTCCAGGCTGAACTATGTAACTGTCCCTAGGTTGCAATGGTATCTTCCAGCCTTTGCCCATTCTGAGCTATGTAACTGTCCCTAGGCTGCAATGGTATTTTCCAGCCTTTTCCCAGGCTGAGCTATGTAACTGTCCCTAGGCTGCAGTGGTATCTACCTGCCTTATCCCAGGCTGAGCTATGTAACTGTCCCTAGGTTGCAATGGTATCTTCCAGCCTTTACCCAGGCTGAGCTATGTAACTGTCCCTAGGCTGCAATGGTATCTACCAGCCTTTGTCCAGGCTGAGCTATGTAACTGTCCCTAGGCTGCAATGGTATCAACCAGCCTTTTCCCATGCTGAGCTATGTAACTGTCGATATGCTGCCGTGGTATCTTCCACATTTATCCCAGGCTGAGCTATATAACTGTCCCTAGGCTGCAATGGTATCTTCCAGCCTTTACCCAGGCTGGGCTATGTAAGTGTCCCTAGGCTGCAATGGTATCTACCAGCCTTTGTCCAGGCTGAACTATGTAACTGTCCCTAGGTTGCAAAGGTATCTTCCAGCCTTTGCCCATACTGAGCTATGTAACTGTCCCTAGGCTGCAATGGTATCTTCCAGCCTTTTCCCAGGCTGAGCTATTTAACTGTCCCTAGGCAGCAGTGGTATCTTCCTGCCTTATCCCAGGCTGAGCTATGTAACTGTCCCTAGGTTGCAATGGTATCTTTCAGCCATTGCCCATTTTGAGCTATGTAACTGTCCCTAGGCTGCAATGGTATCTTCCAGCCTTTTCCCAGGCTGAGTTTTGTAACTGTCCCTAGGCTGCAGTGGTATCTTCCTGCCTTATCCCAGGCTGAGCTATCTAACTGTCCCTAGGTTGCAATGGTATCTTCCAGCCTTTGCCTATTCTGAGCTATGTAACTGTCCCTGGGCTGCTATGGTATCTTCCATCCTTTTCCCAGGCTGAGCTATGTAACTGTCCCTAGGCTGCAGTGGTATCTTCCTGCCTTATCCCAGGCTGAGCTATGTAACTGTCCCTAGGTTGCAATGGTATCTTCCAGCCTTTGCCCATTCTGAGCTATGTAACTGTCCCTAGGCTGCAATGGTATCTAACAGCCTTTGTCCAGGCTGAACTATGTAACTGTCCATAGGTTGCAATGGTATCTTCCAGCCTTTGCCCATTCAGAGCTATGTAACTGTCCCTAGGCTGCAATGGTATTTTCCAGCCTTTTCCCAGGCTGAGCTATGTAACTGTCCCTAGGCTGCAGTGGTATCTACCTGCCTTATCCCAGGCTGAGCTATGTAACTGTCCCTAGGTTGCAATGGTATCTTCCAGCCTTTGCCCATTCTTAGCTATGTAACTGTCCCTAGGCTGCAATGGTATCTTCCAGCCTTTTCCCAGGCTGAGCTATGTAACTGTCCCTAGGCTGCAGTGGTATCTTCCTGCCTTATCCCAGGCTGAGCTATGTTACTGTCCCTAGGCTGCAATGGTATCTTCCAGCAATTGCCCAGTCTGAGCTATGTAACTGTCCCTAGGCTGCAATGGCATCTTCCAGCCTTTACCCAGGCTGAGCTATGTAACTGTCCCTAGGCTGCAATGGTATCTACCAGCCTTTGTCCAGGCTGAACTATGTAACTGTCCCTAGTCTGCAATGGTATCTTCCAGCCTTTACCCATTCTGAGCTATGTAACTGTCCCTAGGCTGCAATGGTATCTTCCAGCCTTTCTCCAGGCTGAGCTATGTAACTGTCCCTAGGCTGCAATGGTATCTTCCGGCCTTTACTCAGGCTGAGCTATGTAACTGTCCCTAGGCTGTAATGGTTTCTACCAGCCTTTGCCTATTCTGTGCTATGTAACTGTCCCTAGGCTGCAATGGTATCTACCAGCCTTTACCCAGGCTGAGCTATGTAACTGTCCCTAGGCTGCAATGGTATCTACCAACCTTTGTCCAGGCTGAACTATGTAACTGTCCCTAGGCTGCAATGGTATCTACCAGCCTTTGCCCAGGCTGAGCTATGTAACTGTCCCTAGGCTGCAATGGTATCAACCAGCCTTTTCCCATGCTGAGCTATGTAACTGTCCCTAGGCTGCAGTGGTATCTTCCAGCCTTATCCCAGGCTGAGCTATGTAACTGTCCCTAGGCTGCAATGGTATCTTCCAGCCTTTACCCAGGCTGGGCTATGTAACTGTCCCTAGGCTGCAATGGTATCTACCAGCCTTTGTCCAGGCTGAACTATGTAACTGTCCCTAGGTTGCAATGGTATCTTCCAGCCTTTGCCCATTCTGAGCTATGTAACTGTGCCTAGGCTGCAATGGTATCTTCCAGCCTTTCTCCTAGCTGAGCTATGTAACTGTCCCTAGGCTGCAATGGTATCTTCTGGCCTTTATCCAGGCTGGGCTATGTAACTGTCCCTAGGCTGCAATGGTTTCTACCAGGCTTTGCCTATTCTGTGCTATGTAACTGTCCCTAGGCTGCAATGGTATCCTCCAGCCTTTACCCAGGCTTAGCTATGTAACTGTCCCTAGGCTGCAATGGTATCTACCAGCCTATGTCCAGGTTGAGCTATGTAACTGTCCCTAGGCTGCTATGGTATCTTCCAGCCTTTACCCAGGCTGAGCTATGTAACTGTCCCTAGGCTGCAATGGTATCTACCAGCCTTTGTCCAGGCTGAACTATGTAACTGTCCCTAGGTTGCAATGGTATCTTCCAGCCTTTACCCAGGCTGAGCTATGTAACTGTCCCTAGGCTGCAATGGTATCTTCCAGCCTTTACCCAGGCTGAGCTATGTAACTGTCCCTAGGCTGCAGTGGTATCTTCCTGCCTTATCCCAGGCTGAGCTATGTAACTGTCCCTAGGTTGCAATGGTATCTTCCAGCAATTGCCCATTCTGAGCTATGTAACTGTCCCTAGGCTGCAATGGTATCTTCCAGCCTTTTCCCAGGCTGAGCTATGTAACTGTCCCTAGGCTGCAGTGGTATCTTCCTGCCTTATCCCAGGCTGAGCTATGTAACTGTCCCTAGGTTGCAATGGTATCTTCCAGCCTTTGCCCATTCTGAGCTATGTAACTGTCCCTAGGCTGCAATGGTATCTTCCAGCCTTTTCCCAGGCTGAGCTATGTAACTGTCCCTAGGCTGCAGTGGTATCTTCCTGCCTTATCCCAGGCTGAGCTATGTAACTGTCCCTAGGTTGCAATGGTATCTTCCAGCCTTTGCCCATTCTGAGCTATGTAACTGTTCCTAGGCTGCAATGGTATCTACCAGCCTTTGTCCAGGCTGAACTAAGTAACTGTACCTAGGTTGCAATGGTATCTTCCAGCCATTGCCCATTCTGAGCTATGTAACTGTCCCTAGGCTGCAATGGTATCTTCCAGCCTTTTCCCAGGCTGAGCTATGTAACTGTCCCTAGGCTGCAGTGGTATCTTCCTGCCTTATCCCAGGCTGAGCTATGTAACTGTCCCTAGGCTGCAATGGTATCTACCAGCCTTTGTCCAGGCTGAACTATGTAACTGTCCCTAGGTTGCAATGGTATCTTCCAGCCTTTGCCCATTCTGAGCTATGTAACTGTCCCTAGGCTGCAATGGTTTCTTCCAGCCTTTTCCCAGGCTGAGCTATGTAACTGTCCCTAGGCTGCAGTGGAATCTTCCTGCCTTATCCCAGGCTGAGCTATGTAACTGTCCCTAGGTTGCAATGGTATCTTCCAGCCTTTGCCCATTCTGAGCTATGTAACTGTCCCTAGGCTGCAATGGTATCTTCCAGCTTTTTCCCAGGCTGAGCTATGTAACTGTCCCTAGGCTGCAGTGGTATCTTCCTACCTTTACCCAGGCTGAGCTATGTTACTGTCCCTAGGCTGCAATGGTATCTTCCAGCCATTGCCCAGTCTGAGCTATGTAACTGTCCCTAGGCTGCAATGGCATCTTCCAGCCTTTAACCAGGCTGAGCTATGTAACTGTCCCTAGGCTGCAATGGTATCTACCAGCCTATGTCCAGGCTGAACTATGTAACTGTCCCTAGTTTGCAATGGTATCTTTCCAGTCTTTGCCCATTCTGAGCTATATAACTGTCCCTAGGCGGCAATGGTATCTTCCAGCCTTTCTCCAGGCTGAGCTATGTAACTGTCCCTAGGCTGCAATGGTATCTTCCGGCCTTTACTCATGCTGAGCTATGTAACTGTCCCTAGGCTGTAATGGTTTCTACCAGCCTTTGCCTATTCTGTGCTATGTAACTGTCCCTAGGCTGCAATGGTATCTACCAGCCTTTACCCAGGCTGAGCTATGTAACTGTCCCTAGGCTGCAGTGGTATCTTCCAGCCTTATCCCAGGCTGAGCTATGTAACTGTCCCTAGGCTGCAATGGTATCTTCCAGCCTTTCTCCTGGCTGAGCTATGTAACTGTCCCTAGGCTGCAATGGTATCTTCTGGCCGTTATCCAGGCAGGGCTATGTAACTGTCCCTAGGCTGCAATGGTTTCTACCAGCCTTTGCCTATTCTGTGCTATGTAACTGTCCCTAGGCTGCAATGGTATCCTCCAGCCTTTACCCAGGCTTAGCTATGTAACTGTCCCTAGGCTGCAATGGTATCTACCAGCCTTTGTCCAGGCTGAACTATGTAACTGTCCCTAGGCTGCAATGGTATCTTCCAGCCTTTCTCCAGGCTTAGCTATGTAACTATCCCTAGGCTGCAATGGTATCTTCCAGCCATTGCCCAGTCTGAGCTATGTAACTGTCCTTAGGCTGCAATGGTATCTTCCAGCCTTTACCCAGGCTGAGCTATGTAACTGTCCCTAGGCTGCAATGGTATCTACCAGCCTTTGTCCAGGCTGAACTATGTAACTGTCCCTAGGTTGCAATGGTATCTTCCAGCCTTTACCCAGGCTGAGCTATGTAACTGTCCCTAGGCTGCAATGGTATCTACCAGCCTTTGTCCAGGCTGAACTATGTAACTGTCCCTAGGTTGCAATGGTATCTTCCAGCCTTTGCCCATTCTGAGCTATGTAACTGTCCCTAGGCTGCAATGGTATCTTCCAGCCTTTTCCCAGGCTGAGCTATGTAACTGTCCCTAGGCTGCAGTGGTATCTACCTGCCTTATCCCAGGCTGAGCTATGTAACTGTCCCTAGGTTGCAATGGTATCTTCCAGCCTTTGCCCATTCTGAGCTATGTAACTGTCCCTAGGCTGCAATGGTATCTTCCAGCCTTTTCCCAGGCTGAGCTATGTAACTGTCCCTAGGCTGCAGTGGTATCTTCCTGCCTTATCCCAGGCTGAGCTATGTTACTGTCCCTAGGCTGCAATGGTATCTTCCAGCCATTGCACAGTCTGAGCTATGTTACCGTCCCTAGGCTGCAATGGCATCTTCCAGCCTTTACCCAGGCTGAGCTATGTAACTGTCCCTAGGCTGCAATGGTATCTACCAGCCTTTGTCCAGGCTGAACTAAGTAACTGTACCTAGGTTGCAATGGTATCTTCCAGCCATTGCCCATTCTGAGCTATGTAACTGTCCCTAGGCTGCAATGGTATCTTCCAGCCTTTTCCCAGGCTGAGCTATGTAACTGTCCCTAGGCTGCAGTGGTATCTTCCTGCCTTATCCCAGGCTGAGCTATGTAACTGTCCCTAGGCTGCAATGGTATCTACCAGCCTTTGTCCAGGCTGAACTATGTAACTGTCCCTAGGTTGCAATGGTATCTTCCAGCCTTTGCTCATTCTGAGCTATGTAACTGTCCCTAGGCTGCAATGGTATCTTCCAGCCTTTTCCCAGGCTGAGCTATGTAACTGTCCCTAGGCTGCAGTGGTATCTTCCTGCCTTATCCCAGGCTGAGCTATGTAACTGTCCCTAGGTTGCAATGGTATCTTCCAGCCTTTGCCCATTCTGAGCTATGTAACTGTCCCTAGGCTGCAATGGTATCTTCCAGCTTTTTCCCAGGCTGAGCTATGTAACTGTCCCTAGGCTGCAGTGGTATCTTCCTGCCTTTACCCAGGCTGAGCTATGTAACTGTCCCTAGGCTGCAATGGTATCTTCCAGCCATTGCCCAGTCTGAGCTATGTAACTGTCCCTAGGCTGCAATGGCATCTATCAGCCTTTAACCAGGCTGAGCTATGTAACTGTCCCTAGGCTGCAATGGTATCTTCCGGCCTTTACTCAGGCTGAGCTATGTAACTGTCCCTAGGCTGTAATGGTTTCTACCAGCCTTTGCCTATTCTGTGCTATGTAACTGTCCCTAGGCTGCAATGGTATCTACCAGCCTTTACCCAGGCTGAGCTATGTAACTGTCCCTAGGCTGCAGTGGTATCTTCCAGCCTTATCCCAGGCTGAGCTATGTAACTGTCCCTAGGCTGCAATGGTATCTTCCAGCCTTTACCCAGGCTGGGCTATGTAACTGTCCCTAGGCTGCAATGGTATCTACCAACCTTTGTCCAGGCTGAACTATGTAACTGTCCCTAGGTTGCAATGGTATCTTCCAGCCTTTGCCCATTCTGAGCTATGTAACTGTTCCTAGGCTGCAATGGTATCTTCCAGCCTTTCTCCTGGCTGAGCTATGTAACTGTCCCTAGGCTGCAATGGTATCTTCTGGCCTTTATCCAGGCAGGGCTATGTAACTGTCCCTAGGCTGCAATGGTTTCTACCAGCCTTTGCCTATTCTGTGCTATGTAACTGTCCCTAGGCTGCAATGGTATCCTCCAGCCTTTACCCAGGCTTAGCTATGTAACTGTCCCTAGGCTGCAATGGTATCTACCAGCCTTTGTCCAGGCTGAACTATGTAACTGTCCCTAGGCTGCAATGGTATCTTCCAGCCTTTCTCCAGGCTTAGCTATGTAACTATCCCTAGGCTGCAATGGTATCTTCCAGCCTTTACCCAGGCTGAGCTATGTAACTGTCCCTAGGCTGCAATGGTATCTTCCAGCCTTTACCCAGGCTGAGCTATGTAACTGTCCCTAGGCTGCAATGGTATCTACCAGCCTTTGCCCAGGCTGAGCTATGTAACTGTCCCTAGGCTGCAATGGTATCAACCAGCCTTATCCCATGCTGAGCTATGTAACTGTCGATATGCTGCAGTGGTATCTTCCACACTTATCCCAGGCTGAGCTATGTAACTGTCCCTAGGCTGCAATGGTATCTTCCAGCCTTTACCCAGGCTTGGCTATGTAACTGTCCCTAGGCTGCAATGGTATCTACCAGCCTTTGTCCAGGCTGAACTATGTAACTGTCCCTAGGTTGCAATGGTATCTTCCAGCCTTTGCCCATTCTGAGCTATGTAACTGTCCCTAGGCTGCAATGGTTTCTTCCAGCCTTTTCCCAGGCTGAGCTATGTAACTGTCCCTAGGCTGCAGTGGTATCTTCCTGCCTTATCCCAGGCTGAGCTATGTAACTGTCCCTAGGTTGCAATGGTATCTTCCAGCCTTTGCCCATTCTGAGCTATGTAACTGTCCCTAGGCTGCAATGGTATCTTCCAGCTTTTTCCCAGGCTGAGCTATGTAACTGTCCCTAGGCTGCAGTGGTATCTTCCTGCCTTTACCCAGGCTGAGCTATGTTACTGTCCCTAGGCTGCAATGGTATCTTCCAGCCATTGCCCAGTCTGAGCTATATAACTGTCCCTAGGCTGCAATGGCATCTTCCAGCCTTTAACCAGGCTGATCTATGTAACTGTCCCTAGGCTGCAATGGTATCTACCAGCCTATGTCCAGGCTGAACTATGTAACTGTCCCTAGTTTGCAATGGTATCTTTCCAGTCTTTGCCCATTCTGAGCTATGTAACTGTCCCTAGGCGGCAATGGTATCTTCCAGCCTTTCTCCAGGCTGAGCTATGTAACTGTCCCTAGGCTGCAATGGTATCTTCCGGCCTTTACTCAGGCTGAGCTATGTAACTGTCCCTAGGCTGTAATGGTTTCTACCAGCCTTTGCCTATTCTGTGCTATGTAACTGTCCCTAGGCTGCAATGGTATCTACCAGCCTTTACCCAGGCTGAGCTATGTAACTGTCCCTAGGCTGCAGTGGTATCTTCCAGCCTTATCCCAGGCTGAGCTATGTAACTGTCCTAGGCTGCAATGGTATCTTCCAGCCTTTACCCAGGCTGGGCTATGTAACTGTTCCTAGGCTGCAATGGTATCTTCCAGCCTTTCTCCTGGCTGAGCTATGTAACTGTCCCTAGGCTGCAATGGTATCTTCTGGCCTTTATCCAGGCAGGGCTATGTAACTGACCCTAGGCTGCAATGGTTTCTACCAGCCTTTGCCTATTCTGTGCTATGTAACTGTCCCTAGGCTGCAATGGTATCCTCCAGCCTTTACCCAGGCTTAGCTATGTAACTGTCCCTAGGCTGCAATGGTATCTACCAGCCTTTGTCCAGGCTGAACTATGTAACTGTCCCTAGGCTGCAATGGTATCTTCCAGCCATTCTCCAGGCTAAGCTATGTAACTATCCCTAGGCTGCAATGGTATCATCCAGCCATTGCCCAGTCTGAGCTATGTAACTGTCCTTAGGCTGCAATGGTATCTTCCAGCTTTTTCCCAGGCTGAGCTATGTAACTGTCCCTAGGCTGCAGTGGTATCTTCCTGCCTTATCCCAGGCTGAGCTATGTAACTGTCCCTAGGTTGCAATGGTATCTTCCAGCCTTTGCCCATTCTGAGCTATGTAACTGTCCCTAGGCTGCAATGGTATCTTCCAGCCTTTTCCCAGGCTGAGCTATGTAACTGTCCCTAGGCTGCAGTGGTATCTTCCTGCCTTATCCCAGGCTGAGCTATGTAACTGTCCCTAGGTTGCAATGGTATCTTCCAGCCTTTGCCCATTCTGAGCTATGTAACTGTCCCTAGGCTGCAATGGTATCTACCAGCCTTTGTCCAGGCTGAACTATGTAACTGTCCCTAGGTTGCAATGGTATCTTCCAGCCATTGCCCATTCTGAGCTATGTAACTGTCCCAAGGATGCAATGGTATCTTCCAGCCTTTTCCCAGGCTGAGCTATGTAACTGTCCCTAGGCTGCAGTGGTATCTTCCTGCCTTATCCCAGGCTGAGCTATGTAACTGTCCCTAGGCTGCAATGGTATCTACCAGCCTTTGTCCAGGCTGAACTATGTAACTGTCCCTAGGTTGCAATGGTATCTTCCAGCCTTTGCCCATTCTGAGCTATGTAACTGTCCCTAGGCTGCAATGGTATCTTCCAGCCTTTTCCCAGGCTGAGCTATGTAACTGTCCCTAGGCTGCAGTGGTATCTTCCTGCCTTATCCCAGGCTGAGCTATGTAACTGTCCCTAGGTTGCAATGGTATCTTCCAGCCTTTGCCCATTCTGAGCTATGTAACTGTCCCTAGGCTGCAATGGTATCTTCCAGCCTTTTCCCAGGCTGAGCTATGTAACTGTCCCTAGGCTGCAGTGGTATCTTCCTGCCTTTACCCAGGCTGAGCTATGTTACTGTCCCTAGGCTGCAATGGTATTTTCCAGCCATTGCCCAGTCTGAGCTATGTAACTGTCCCTAGGCTGCAATGGCATCTTCCAGCCTTTACCCAGGCTGAGCTATGTAACTGTCCCTAGGCTGCAATGGTATCTACCAGCCTTTGTCCAGGCTGAACTATGTAACTGTCCCTAGTTTGCAATGGTATCTTTCCAGTCTTTGCCCATTCTGAGCTATTTAACTGTCCCTAGGCTGCAATGGTATCTTCCAGCCTTTCTCCAGGCTGAGCTATGTAACTGTCCCTAGGCTGCAATGGTATCTTCCGGCCTTTACTCAGGCTGAGCTATGTAACTGTCCCTAGGCTGTAATGGTTTCTACCAGCCTTTGCTTATTCTGTGCTATGTAACTGTCCCTAGGCTGCAATGGTATCTACCAGCCTTTACCCAGGCTGAGCTATGTAACTGTCCCTAGGCTGCAATGGTATCTACCAACCTTTGTCCAGGCTGAACTATGTAACTGTCCCTAGGCTGCAATGGTATCTACCAGCCTTTGCCCAGGCTGAGCTATGTAACTGTCCCTAGGCTGCAATGGTATCAACCAGCCTTTTCCCATGCTGAGCTATGTAACTGTCCCTAGGCTGCAGTGGTATCTTCCAGCCTTTACCCAGGCTGGGCTATGTAACTGTCCCTAGGCTGCAATGGTATCTACCAACCTTTGTCCAGGCTGAACTATGTAACTGTCCCTAGGTTGCAATGGTATCTTCCAGACTTTTCCCATTCTGAGCTATGTAACTGTGCGTAGGCTGCAATGGTATCTTCCAGCCTTTCTCCTAGCTGAGCTATGTAACTGTCCCTAGGCTGCAATGGTATCTTCTGGCCTTTATCCAGGCTGGGCTATGTAACTGTCCCTAGGCTACAATGGTTTCTACCAGGCTATGCCTATTCTGTGCTATGTAACTGTCCCTAGGCTGCAATGGTATCCTCCAGCCTTTACCCAGGCTTAGCTATGTAACTGTCCCTAGGCTGCAATGGTATCTACCAGCCTATGTCCAGGTTGAGCTATGTAACTGTCCCTAGGCTGCTATGGTATCTTCCACCCTTTCTCCAGGCTTAGCTATGTAACTGTCCCTAGGCTGCAATGGTATCTTCCAGCCATTCCCCAGTCCAAGCTATGTAACTGTCCCTAGGCTGCAATGGTATCAACCAGCCTTTTCCCATGCTGAGCTATGTAACTGTCGATATGCTGCAGTGGTATCTTCCACACTTATCCCAGGCTGAGCTATGTAACTGTCCCTAGGCTGCAATGGTATCTTCCAGCCTTTACCCAGGCTGGGCTATGTAACTGTCCCTAGGCTGCAATGGTATCTACCAGCCTTTGTCCAGGCTGAACTATGTAACTGTCCCTAGGCTGCTATGGTATCTTCCAGCCATTGCCCAGTCTTAGCTATGTAACTGTCCTTAGGCTGCAATGGTATCTTCCAGCCTTTACCCAGGCTGAGCTATGTAACTGTCCCTAGGCTGCAATGGTATCTACCAGCCTTTGTCCAGGCTGAACTATGTAACTGTCCCTAGGTTGCAATGGTATCTTCCAGCTATTACCCAGGCTGAGCTATGTAACTGTCCCTAGGCTGCAATGGTATCTTCCAGCCTTTACCCAGGCTGAGCTATGTAACTGTCCCTAGGCTGCAATGGTATCTACCAGCCTTTGCCCAGGCTGAGCTATGTAACTGTCCCTAGGCTGCAATGGTATCAACCAGCCTTATCCCATGCTGAGCTATGTAACTGTCGATATGCTGCAGTGGTATCTTCCACATTTATCCCAGGCTGAGCTATGTAACTGTCCCTAGGCTGCAATGGTATCTTCCAGCCTTTACCCAGGCTTGGCTATGTAACTGTCCCTAGGCTGCAATGGTATCTACCAGCCTTTTTCCAGGCTGAACTATGTAACTGTCCCTAGGTTGCAATGGTATCTTCCAGCCTTTGCCCATTCTGAGCTATGTAACTGTCCCTAGGCTGCAATGGTATCTTCCAGCCTTTTCCCAGGCTGAGCTATGTAACTGTCCCTAGGCTGCAGTGGTATCTTCCTGCCTTATCCCAGGCTGAGCTATGTAACTGTCCCTAGGTTGCAATGGTATCTTCCAGCCTTTGCCTATTCTGAGCTATGTAACTGTCCCTAGGCTGCAATGGTATCTTCCAGCTTTTTCCCAGGCTGAGCTATGTAACTGTCCCTAGGCTGCAGTGGTATCTTCCTGCCTTTACCCAGGCTGAGCTATGTTACTGTCCCTAGGCTGCAATGGTATCTTCCAGCCATTGCCCAGTCTGAGCTATATAACTGTCCCTAGGCTGCAATGGCATCTTCCAGCCTTTAACCAGGCTGATCTATGTAACTGTCCCTAGGCTGCAATGGTATCTACCAGCCTATGTCCAAATTCAACCTTAACCCGCACACCCTTAGCTCTCCAAAGTAATTACCGCTCGGTGCACAAAGCTTAGGGGGATCGGCACCCCCTCCACAGATTCCAAGCAAACAAATAGCAGTGGCACTCAAGAGCTTCAAACGGGACTAGCCCTTAAAATATTTATTGCGGAAAAAACATGCAACGTTTCGAGGCAAAACTGCCCCTTTGTCAAGCATGTATCTTCCAGTCTTTGCCCATTCTGAGCTATGTAACTGTCCCTAGGCGGCAATGGTATCTTCCAGCCTTTCTCCAGGCTGAGCTATGTAACTGTCCCTAGGTTGCAATGGTATCTTCCAGCCTTTGCCCATTCTGAGCTATGTAACTGTGCCTAGGCTGCAATGGTATCTTCCAGCCTTTCTCCTAGCTGAGCTATGTAACTGTCCCTAGGCTGCAATGGTATCTTCTGGCCTTTATCCAGGCTGGGCTATGTAACTGTCCCTAGGCTGCAATGGTTTCTACCAGGCTTTGCCTATTCTGTGCTATGTAACTGTCCGTGGGCTGCAATGGTATCCTCCAGCCTTTAACACAGGCTTAGCTATGTAACTGTCCCTAGGCTGCAATGGTATCTACCAGCCTATGTCCAGGTTGAGCTATGTAACTGTCCCTAGGCTGCTATGGTATCTTCCAGCCTTTACCCAGGCTGAGCTATGTAACTGTCCCTAGGCTGCAATGGTATCTACCAGCATTTTTCCAGGCTGAACTATGTAACTGTCCCTAGGTTGCAATGGTATCTTCCAGCCTTTACCCAGGCTGAGCTATGTAACTGTCCCTAGGCTGCAATGGTATCTTCCAGCCTTTACCCAGGCTGAGCTATGTAACTGTCCCTAGGCTGCAGTGGTATCTTCCTGCCTTATCCCAGGCTGAGCTATGTAACTGTCCCTAGGTTGCAATGGTATCTTCCAGCCTTTGCCCATTCTGAGCTATGTAACTGTCCCTAGGCTGCAATGGTATCTTCCAGCCTTTTCCCAGGCTGAGCTATGTAACTGTCCCTAGGCTGCAGTGGTATCTTCCTGCCTTATCCCAGGCTGAGCTATGTAACTGTCCCTAGGTTGCAATGGTATCTTCCAGCCTTTGCCCATTCTGAGCTATGTAACTGTTCCTAGGCTGCAATGGTATCTACCAGCCTTTGTCCAGGCTGAACTAAGTAACTGTACCTAGGTTGCAATGGTATCTTCCAGCCATTGCCCATTCTGAGCTATGTAACTGTCCCTAGGCTGCAATGGTATCTTCCGGCCTTTACCCAGGCTGAGCTATGTAACTGTCCCTAGGCTGTAATGGTTTCTACCAGCCTTTGCCTATTCTGTGCTATGTAACTGTCCCTAGGCTGCAATGGTATCTACCAGCCTTTACCCAGGCTGAGCTATGTAACTGTCCCTAGGCTGCAGTGGTATCTTCCAGCCTTATCCCAGGCTGAGCTATGTAACTGTCCTAGGCTGCAATGGTATCTTCCAGCCTTTACCCAGGCTGGGCTATGTAACTGTTCCTAGGCTGCAATGGTATCTTTCCAGCCTTTCTCCTGGCTGAGCTATGTACTGTCCCTAGGCTGCAATGGTATCTTCTGGCCTTTATCCAGGCAGGGCTATGTAACTGTCCCTAGGCTGCAATGGTTTCTACCAGCCTTTGCCTATTCTGTGCTATGTAACTGTCCCTAGGCTGCAATGGTATCCTCCAGCCTTTACCCAGGCTTAGCTATGTAACTGTCCCCTAGGCCTGCAATGGTATCTACCAGCCTTTGTCCAGGCTGAACTATGTAACTGTCCTAGGCTGCAATGGTATCTTCCAGCCATTCTCCAGGCTAAGCTATGTAACTATCCCTAGGCTGCAATGGTATCATCCAGCCATTGCCCAGTCTGAGCTATGTAACTGTCCTTAGGCTGCAATGGTATCTTCCAGCTTTTTCCCAGGCTGAGCTATGTAACTGTCCCTAGGCTGCAGTGGTATCTTCCTGCTTATCCCAGGCTGAGCTATGTAACTGTCCCTAGGTTGCAATGGTATCTTCCAGCCTTTGCCCATTCTGAGCTATTTAACTGTCCCTAGGCTGCAATGGTAATCTTCCAGCCTTTTCCCAGGCTGAGCTCTGTAACTGTCCCTAGGCTGCAGTGGGTATCTTCCTGCCTTATCCCAGGCTGAGCTATGTAACTGTCCCTAGGTTGCAATGGTATCTTCCAGCCTTTGCCCATTCTGAGCTATGTAACTGTCCCTAGGCTGCAATGGTATCTACCAGCCTTTGTCCAGGCCGAACTATGTAACTGTCCCTAGGTTGCAATGGTATCTTCCAGCCATTGCCCATTCTGAGCTATGTAACTGTCCCAAGGATGCAATGGTATCTTCCAGCCTTTTCCCAGGCTGAGCTATGTAACTGTCCCTAGGCTGCAGTGGTATCTTCCTGCCTTATCCCAGGCTGAGATATGTAACTGTCCCTAGGCTGCAATGGTATCTACCAGCCTTTGTCCAGGCTGAACTATGTAAACTGTCCCTAGGTTGCAATGGTATCTTCCAGCCTTTGCCCATTCTGAGCTATGTAACTGTCCCTAGGCTGCAATGGTATCTTCCAGCCTTTTCCCAGGCTGAGCTATGTAACTGTCCCTAGGCTGCAGTGGTATCTTCCTGCCTTATCCCAGGCTGAGCTATGTAACTGTCCCTAGGTTGCAATGGTATCTTCCAGCCTTTGCCCATTCTGAGCTATGTAACTGTCCCTAGGCTGCAATGGTATCTTCCAGCCTTTTCCCAGGCTGAGCTATGTAACTGTCCCTAGGCTGCAGTGGTATCTTCCTGCCTTTACCCAGGCTGAGCTATGTTACTGTCCCTAGGCTGCAATGGTATTTTCCAGCCATTGCCCAGTCTGAGCTATGTAACTGTCCCTAGGCTGCAATGGCATCTTCCAGCCTTTACCCAGGCTGAGCTATGTAACTGTCCCTAGGCTGCAATGGTATCTACCAGCCTTTGTCCAGGCTGAACTATGTAACTGTCCCTAGTTTGCAATGGTATCTTTCCAGTCTTTGCCCATTCTGAGCTATTTAACTGTCCCTAGGCTGCAATGGTATCTTCCAGCCTTTCTCCAGGCTGAGCTATGTAACTGTCCCTAGGCTGCAATGGTATCTTCCGGCCTTTACTCAGGCTGAGCTATGTAACTGTCCCTAGGCTGTAATGGTTTCTACCAGCCTTTGCTTATTCTGTGCTATGTAACTGTCCTAGGCTGCAATGGTATCTACCAGCCTTTACCCAGGCTGAGCTATGTAACTGTCCCTAGGCTGCAATGGTATCTACCAACCTTTGTCCAGGCTGAACTATGTAACTGTCCTAGGCTGCAATGGTATCTACCAGCATTTGCCGGCTGAGCTATGTAACTGTCCCTAGGCTGCAATGG
This sequence comes from Xenopus tropicalis, assembly GCF_000004195.4. NCBI lineage: Eukaryota > Metazoa > Chordata > Amphibia > Anura > Pipidae > Xenopus > Xenopus tropicalis. The sequence continues at coordinate 110,857,029 of NC_030682.2, forward strand.
TATCAACCAGCCTTTTTCCCATGCTGAGCTATGTAACTGTCCCTAGGCTGCAGTGGTATCTTCCAGCCTTTACCCAGGCTGGGCTATGTAACTGTCCCTAGGCTGCAATGGTATCTACCAACCTTTGTCCAGGCTGAACTATGTAACTGTCCTAGGTTGCAATGGTATCTTCCAGACTTTTCCCATTCTGAGCTATGTAACTGTGCGTAGGCTGCAATGGTATCTTCCAGCCTTTCTCCTAGCTGAGCTATGTAACTGTCCTAGGCTGCAATGGTATCTTCTGGCCTTTTCCAGGCTGGGCTATGTAACTGTCCCTAGGCTACAATGGTTTCTACCAGGCTATGCTATTCTGTGCTATGTAACTGTCCCTAGGCTGCAATGGTATCCTCCAGCCTTTACCCAGGCTTAGCTATGTAACTGTCCCTAGGCTGCAATGGTATCTACCAGCCTATGTCCAGGTTGAGCTATGTAACTGTCCCTAGGCTGCCATAGCTCAGCCTGGGTAAAGGCTGGTAGATACCATTGCAACCTAGGACAGTTACATAGCTCAGCCTGGGAATAGGCAGGAAGATACCACTGCAGCCTAGGGACAGTTACATAGCTCAGCCTGGGAAAAGGCTGGAAAGATACCATTGCAGCCTAGGGACAGTTAATAGCTCAGCCTGGGAAAAAGCTGGAAATACCATTGCAGCCTAGGGACAGTTACATAGCTCAAATGGGCAAAGGCTGAAAGATACCATTGCAACCTAGGGACAGTTACATAGTTCAGCCTGGACAAAGGCTGGTAGATACCATTGCAGCCTAGGGACAGTTACATAGCTCAGCCTGGCAAAGGCTGGAAGATACCATTGCAGCCTAGGGACAGTTACATAGCTCAGATGGCAAAGGCTGGAAGAAGATACCATTGCAGCCTAGGACAGTTACATAGCTCAGCTGGAGAAAGCTGGAAGATACCATTGCAGCCTAGGACAGTTACATAGCTCAGAATGGGAAAGGCTGGAAGATACCATTGCAACCTAGGGACAGTTACATAGTTCAGCAGGACAAAGTTGGGTAGATACCATTGCAGCCTAGGGACAGTTACATAGCTCAGCCTGGGTAAAGGCTGGAGATACCATTGCACCTAGGGACAGTTACATAGCACAGAATAGGAAGAGGCTGGAGAAACCATTACAGCCTAGGGACGTAACATAGCTCAGCCTGGATAAGGCAGGAAGATACCACGCAGCCTAGGGACAGTTAATAGCTCAGCCTGGAAAAAAGCTGGAAGATACCATTGCAGCCTAGGGACAGTTACATAGCTCAAATGGCAAAGGCTGAAGATACCATTGCAACCTAGGGACAGTTACATAGTTCAGCCTGGACAAAGGCTGGTAGATACCATTGCAGCTAGGGACAGTTACATAGCTCAGCCTGGACAAAGGCTGGTAGATACCATTGCAGCCTAGGGACAGTTACATAGCTAAGCCTGGGTAAGGCTGGAGGATACCATTGGCAGCCTAGGGACAGTTACATAGCACGATAAGGC